>NC_068553.1:1379757-1679757 GCF_026212275.2 Microplitis demolitor
AGGATGATAATATTTACTTCTGCAATAAATTCTGTAACAGTTACTATTAGAACGATAATATTTACCATAAGGATGATAACAGTTACTAGCAGGATGATAATAGTTACCATTAGGATGGTAATGTTTACTATCTGAATGATAATAATTACTTCTGCAATAAACTTTGTAACAGTTACTATCATGATGACAATATTTACGATTAGAATGATAACAGTTACTATCAAGACGGTAATATTTACTATCAGGATGACAACAGTTACTATCAGCCTGATAATAGTTACCATTAGGATGGTAATTTTTACTATCTGAATGATAATATTTACTTCTGCAATAAACTTTGTAACAGTTACTATCATGATGACAATATTTACTCTTAGAATGATAACAGTTACCATCAAGACGGTAATATTTACTATCAGGATGATACAGTTACTATTAGGATGGTAATGTTTACTATCTGAATGATAATATTTACTTCTGCAATAAATTTTGTAACAGTTACTATCATGATGATAATATTTACGCTTAGAATGATAACAGTTACTATCAAGACGGTAATATTTACTATCAGGATGATACAGTTACTATTAGGATGGTAATGTTTATTATCTGAATGATAATATTTACTTCTGCAATAAATTTTGTAACAGTTACTGTCATGATGATAATATTTACTCTTAGAATGATAACAGTTAATATCAGGACGGTAATGTTTACTATTAGGATGATAACAGTTACTATTAAGATGGTAATAGTTACTATTAGGATGGTAACAGTTACTTCTGCAATAAATTTTTTAACAATTACTATCAGGATGGTAACAATTATAATTTCTAATGGTAACTGTTACCATCTTTACTGTAAACATAACTATTTAGAATAATTATAATAACTCACTCTAGTTAACATACAGAATTATAACAACTATTATAAATATTGTAAATATTACAATCTAGATGATTCATACAATCATCTAGATAATATTATCTACTATCGGACTAATGGTATAAATTTTACCATGCCTAGATAATAGTTTCTATTATTCAATTTTCTGACTATATCGGGCTTGCCCCATTGATACTCAATGGGGTCCTATGATGATGTATGGGGCCTAATGTATGCTTGGAGATAATTTCTAGTCAGGTTCTTTCACGTATTTTCGGTCTAACATTTTTATCCGGGTTTATGAATTTTGTTTAGTAGTTTTATAAAATTTTATAAAATGATTTTCCACGGGTTTCGATATTTTATAGTTTTTGACATGATCCCAAATTTAACTCTAGTATCGAGACTAGAGATTGAGACATTTAAAATGTCAACTTACAATTTAAATAATGTCAGTATGTGACACATTATCACTCAACGCCGAATCATTTAGCCAATGAATCATTCAATAAAGTAGTCTATTAACACCTTCGACTGTTCACTACTCATGTGAATAAAAAATTTTTTTCAGTTTTCTTCTAACGCTCATTAAAAATGAACGTTAAATTAAACGATAGCGTGTGGCAAAAAATTTTGGTGTACGTACCGGCAATAAAATTACTCAGAGTCCGTGAGGTCAGTAAGGAATTAAATCGTCAAGTTGAAACAGTAATAAAAAATTACGATGTTTGGAAAATGATTTGCTCGGATGACAAAATCGCGCCGTGGGTACATAAAATATTAGAATTAATTGGCGCGTATCAATTGATACCAGCAATTGAAGACTTAGAAGCCGAGATTTGGAAACAAATATTTTATTCATTCAAAAAGTGGCGGTTTTGTGCCAATTATACTAGTGAGATAGGGGAATTTTTGATTATTGAATCGACCGATAAAAGTATCGTCTCCTGTGACGTTTATGGTGAAATTATGTTTATTTTAGTTTTCAAGCTTCTAGCCTATATGAAAATAACATAAATGATCAAAATATATGTAAAAATATATGATAAGTATCAGAAAATATACGTGGCGAATTAAACTATATTTTCTGATAAATTTTTTTTTTATAAAAATGTATGATATTCATCATATATGTGTCCGTATATATTTAGCGTATATAAAATATATATGTCAATCATATACAAACAATATATTTTCATCATATATGAAAATATATATTCTTGTCATATACGAAAACTATATTTTTATCATATATAAAAATATATTTTTTTATCATATACGAAACATATATTCTGATCATATATAAACATATATTTATATTGTGTATGGAAGAAAAAAGTTTCTTATTCGTATTCCGTATGAAAATAACATATATGGTCAAAATATATGTAAAAATATATGATAAATATCAGAAAATACATGTGGCAAATTTAATTATATTTTCTGATAAATTTTTTTTTATAAAAAAGTATGATATTCATCATATATGTGTCCGTGTATATTTAGCATATATATAATATATATGTCAATCATATACAAAAAATATATTTTCATCATATATGAAAATATATATTCTTGTCATTGCGAAAACTATATTTTTATCATATATAAAAATATATTTTTTTATCATATACGAAACATATATTCTGATCATATATAAACATATATTGTGTATGGAAGAAAAAAGTTTCTTATTCGTATTCCGTATGAAAATAACATATATGGTCAAAATATATGTAAAAATATATGATAAATATCAGAAAATACATGTGGCAAATTTAATTATATTTTCTGATAAATTTTTTTTTATAAAAAAGTATGATATTCATCATATATGTGTCCGTATATATTTAGCATATATATAATATATATGTCAATCATATACAAAAAATATATTTTCATCATATATGAAAATATATATTCTTGTCATTGCGAAAACTGTATTTTTATCATATATAAAAATATATTTTTTTATCACATACGAAACATATATTCTGATCATATAGAAACATATATTTATATTGTGTATGGAAGAAAAAAGTTTCTTATTCGTATTCCGTATGAAAATAACATATATGGTCGAAATATATGTAAAAATATATGATAAGTATCAGAAAATATATGTGGCAAATTTAATTATATTTTCTGATAAATTTTTTTTTATAAAAAAGTATGATATTCATCATATATGTGTTCGTATATATTTAGCATATATATAATATATATGTCAATCATATACAAAAAATATATTTTCATCATATATGAAAATATATATTCTTGTCATTGCGAAAACTATATTTTTATCATATATAAAAATATATTTTTTTATCATATACGAAACATATATTCTGATCATATATAAACATATATTTATATTGTGTATGGAAAAAAAAAATTTCTTATTCGTATTCCGTATGAAAATAACATATATGGTTAAAATATATGATAAATATCAGAAAATATATGTGGCAAATTTAACTATATTTTCTGATAAATTTTTTTTTTATAAAAAATATGATATTCATCATATATGTGTCCATATATGTTTAGCATATATAAAATATATATGTCAATCATATACAAAAAATATATATTTCTATCATATACGAAAAATATATTCTGATCATATATAAAAATATATGAGTTACATATATGGAATACATATATTTACTACTGCATATAATTTTATATTATATTGGCGAAAATCTCTGTATGATTGTTTATAATATACAATATAATATCTCATATATTCTTTTGTTGCAAACATATACCATTTTATATATTTTAACCATATATTGTTTTTTTATACGGGAGAGCTTTTAAATTTTATTTTAGATGATAAGTAAAACAATGATACGAATAGTACTAATAACAAAAAAATTATTAATGATTAGTAAATTAATGGATTCCCTACAAAAAAGTTATATATAATTTCTTTGTATCTTTAACCATAGACTGGAAATAATCGATCTTAGTATCAATAACTTTTTTCTTAGGTCATCATTTAGCTATAGGTACTACTCAAGGAACAGTAAATATTTTTCATATATCATCAGATGAATTCGAACTGATATCTGATTTCAGACATTATTCTATTGCGATAAAAGATCTGAAATTTTGGCACACAGGTATGGTGAAGAGAATATTTAATTAATAACTTTTAGTAGGCCTAAAAGAAAATGGTCAGATACAATCATATATGGTCATGTATTATCAGATATGAGTTTATATATGAAGACGTATGGTCAGGTAAAATTTCATGCATGATCGTATATCCCATACGAAAAAAATACATATACGGGCAAATTACATATATGAGACATATATGAGGCATATATGAGACATATATGAGGCATATATGTCTCATATACGAAATTTGCCTGCATATATACTTTTTTATACAAAATAAATTTGAACACGATCAGATACGAGCATATATGATCATATATGATAATGAATATGATCATATATGACGTTGAATATGATCATATATGGCTATAAACGACATTTGTCATGATCATATATATTCGTGGGTCATACTTATGAATCACGAGTGTCAATACTGCATCATATAAGATACCAAGCAAGATCACGTGTATTGATATCTGTATTGATATGTGATCATATAAAACTTTACTGATCCGGTAAACAAACTCAGATATGATCATATCTGAAAGTAAAATGATCTTATTTTTATGTCTGACAGCATGTATGATCATATCTGATGTCATATATAATTAAATATGATGATACTGATTAATTTATAATCATATATGATGATATAAATCCGTGTAAAATCTTATATGATCGTACATGATCAAATATGATTATACATAACCATATGTGACTATGAATGATTATACATTTTCATACGTAGTCATATATTATCTTATGTTTATGTATAATCCGTAATAAGTATTTAAATGTAGTCATATATATAATCATATATACGCCTGCCAAAAATATTCATAAATGATCAGATCAGGTAATTTCTATATCTGGTCAATAATGAGTATTTATCTATAATTATATATGATCATACGTATATTTAAATGATTTTTAATATTTGATCAGTTATCAATATTTATAAATAGTCATATCTAATCATATATCTTCATATATAATCACATGTAATCACATACAGTCATTTATATTCACTTATGATCATATATCTTCCCATATAATCATATATCTTTATATATGATCACATGTAATCATATATCTTCATATATAATCACATGTAATAATGTATAATCATTTATATTCATATATGATCATATATCTTCATATACGATCACATGTTATTATATACAGTCATTTATAATCACTTATGATCATATATCTTCCCATACAATCATATATCTTTATATATGATCACATGTAATCATATATCTTTATATATGATCACATGTAATCATATATCTTCATATATAATCACATGTAATGATGTATAATCATTTATATTCATATATGATCATATATCTTCATGTGTAATTACATATAATTATAGATTATCACATATCTTCATATACGATCACATGTTATCATAGACAGTCATTTATAATCACTTATGATCATATATCTTCCCATATAATCATATATCTTTATATATGATCACATATAATCATATATCTTCATACATAATCACATGTAATCATATATATCCATATACAATCACATATTTTCATATATAATCAGATGGAATCATAGATGATCACATATCTTCATATACGATCACATGTTATCATATCTGATCATTTTTATTCATAAATGATCATATATCTTCACATATGATCAATAGTATTCCTGAGCTTTTTTTATTAATAATGTTTTTAAAAATTTTATGTTTTATTCAATAGGCGATTTATTACTGCTTATAATTATTCATGACAATAATGATATGATTAGTTGGAACGTTGATAAAAATGATCAGTTTTTACTATCTGAGTCAACAAATCCAAAATTTTCTATGGTCAGGTAAATTAAAGATAAATTTTTATGAATAATTACCATGAAAAAAAAAAAATAATAATAATAATAATAATAAATCTGTATCTTGTTTGTAGACGAGGAACTAGGCACCAGATTATTTTAAACGACTCAAATAAATTTCAAAAATCAAAAACAGAAGGTGATAAAATATTAACAAAATTTTTTAGAATTAACGTACTCGACGGAGAAAACAATTCGCATTCTGTTGAAGATTTTTGTGACGCAAATAATCAAGTATTTAGAAAAAAAAATTATTTTTTTTTATATATGATTATGAGCTATAAATTATCATAAATTTGATATGTGACTAAGAAGAGCTTCTATTAAGAGGAATAATTTTTTTTTTTTTTTGTAGATAACAATTCTCGCATTATCTGACGATAAAATAATTATAGAGACATTCCCTGGAAACAGTAGAGAAGAATTTAACGTTAAAAAAAAATTATATACAAGTCAAGTGATAACATACATCCCGATAACAAATCTAGTGTTCGTTATTGACGGTAAGTTATTTGGGGCAAAATGGGTTGACGCAAATTAAATAAAAAAATTATTAAATACTAGTGAAAAAATCATTGCATAAAATTTTATAAAATTGTTATGGAATCGTATAAAATTTGAATCTAGTATTAAAGATGATTTCTAAAGATTCACATAATTGAACAAAAAAAAAAAAAAAATTAGAGGGTGGGGCAGAATGGGCCCCTTCCCGGGTCAAAAAATTGGATCTGTTTTAAAATAAATAATAAGTTCAAATATTTTTTCTTTAATTCAAGTTTATATATTGTATTTATTTTATGTAGGAATTTAATCTGTTTTTTCCAGTACTATTCCTTATTCAGGCCAATATCAGACTTATTTTTGTATGATATTTAGTCTGTTTTAAATCGGGTTTAGACTAAAAACAGACTTTTTTATTATAATTATTGGTCTGTGTTCAATTATTTTTAAGGACAAAAGCAGACTTTATTTTTTATAATTTATAGTCTGTTTTTAATCGCTTTTAGATCTAAAACAGGACTTTTTAAAAATATAAATAATAATAATCTAGATTTATAAATTTATTTTAATTTTCTTAATATTAGAAACGCTAATGTGCTTCCGTAATAAGATGTCACAAGAATTCTGATGTTTTCTAATGCCAAAATATTTTCGATTTTATCCAGTGAATAAGAAAAATTTTTTTGACATTTTAAGAGTTATTTTATCACTTTTATTCAATGCTATAAATATTCAGTCAAGACAACTAAAAATTAAGCTGTCAAACTTTCATTAACTGCCGACATTTTTAAACAAAAGATACTAAATAAATAGTAAACAAAACATAATCAATTCTGTAACTTAATATTTTTGTTATAAATATTGCCCATAAATAAAAATTTTATGTCCATGATTTAGTCTACTTTTGTCCTTGCGAATGTTCAGAACTAAAATTTTCTAAAATTCAAGAATTAATCTAGTTTTGTCTGCCTGTAACACGATTGTTTTTTAGAACAACAGGTCGAAAACAGCTTAGAATTTTTGTAAAATATCAAAAACTGATTAAATAATCTAATTAGACAAAAATCAGATCAAATTTTCCAGTCTAGGTAGATCAAAAAGATTACTTTAGCAGATCCAAATTACGGTAAATTACCGTAGTTTACCGTAAATAACCGTAAAGTACCGTAATTTACGACATTAGGCAGATTTATCGTAATTAACCGCGAATTGCCATTATTTACCGTAAATTGCCGTAATTTACAGTCAATTACCGTAAATTGCAACAAACTACAGTAAAATACCGTTTTACGGCAAATTTCCGGTAAAATTGCCGCAATTCGCAGTAAAATATGCGACATTACTGCGGTATTTTACCGCAAATTGCCGTAATTTACAGTCAATTACCGCAAATTGCGACAAACTACGGTAAAATACCGTTTTACGGCAAATTTCCGGTAAAATTGCCGCGATTTGCAGTAAAATATGCGACATTACTGCGGTATTTTCTACGGCAAAATTGCAGTATATTGCGGCAAAAGTGCGGTATTTTACCGCAATTTTGCCGTAATTTACGGTATTCACAAGATCACCGTAAAATAGGCAAATTACGGTAATGTACCTAAAAATGCGGTAAACTTGCCGTATATTACAATTTTCACTCTCCCCTATTAGGGGGGGGGGAAATAGGTCACTCAAAATTTTGAGTGGCTTTGTGAATGGTTTGGGGGCAAAATGGGTCCCTTAAATGTTGAGGACCCATTTTACCCCCACCCCCCCCCCTATCCCCCGGCACCTATCCAGTCTAATTATATTTTTTTTCTCCAGACACAATTTTGTATATATCAACAATAAATGACTTAAACCAATGGGAAACTAAGGAGCACATCTTAACAGAATCATTTAAAAAAAATATATCGTCCATTGTAATGCACTCGAACGTAATCTTCTTCGGTACAAAAAATGGTAATATTTAACAACTGAAATAAATAAAAAAATATTTATTGCAGCCAAAATATAATGAATTAATTCTCAATTTCAATTTCCCAGGTAAAATTTACATCTTCCCAACAGTTAGCATCCAACAGCTACAGAAATGTCAATTATGTTACTTACCCTACAAAAAATTAACCATCTGCAATAATCCGATAATAAAATTAAATGTAACTGAAATCAACGATGAAATTTTAATTGTCGCAGTTACTGCGACCAAAATATTTACAATTAATTGGTATAATTAATTAACTAAAAAAAAAAAAAAAAATAATTTGAAATTTCCAATAAAAAAAAAAAAAAAAAAAAAAAAAAAAAAAATTTAGTAATTATTTGTCAGTTGTCTGGTGTCTGGTCTTGCTGGTTAAAGAAAAAAATTAAAAGATAGCGCGTGCCCCGAGTCGACAGTGGATCAGCAGATGAGGAAATTAATCGATCGCAGAGAATTTTTTTTTTTTTTTTTTTTTTTTTGGTGGTGGTTAATGTTTTATGTAGTTTGAGTGCGTGAGAATGTGAGAATACTCGTCGATAAGTGTATGTATTTATGTAGGGGGAAGGGGGAGGGGGAGGATATGTGAAGAAATGGAAGAGTTAATAAAAGAAGAGAATGAAGAAGAGGGACGATCGACCACCGGTGAGACCACCGGTGATGCTTTTGGGATATGCTACTTGATTTACTTTGTTTTTAAACTTACCTGTACTTTATATACGCCAATAAGTTATATATGTATGTATATATATATTTATTAGGGTGTATTGAGTACGAGTGAATGTGACTTGTTTTATTTTAGTGCCAAGATTTTTATAATTTTTTCAGTGGTGTGCAAAGATGTGGCCACTAGACTTAAAAATTTAGAGGTGTTCCATCTAATTTAAAAATTTTTAGAATTTTTTAAGCCATAGATCGTTAATTAATGATTTTAATTACCTAGAAATATGTTTGAAGGAAAGTGATGGCAGATTTGATTTTTTACAAAAAATCAATGGGCGAAAAAAAGTTTTATTTGGGCATTTATAATGTATGGTATATATGTTTATTAGGGTGACCCAAAAAACGGATTATTTTTTTTTTTCGAGTCTCTTATGAAAATTTGTTGGTTTACGATGTTTTGAGAAGCTTCAAAAATCAGCTGGATAAAAAATTTTGAAGAAATCGCTCACGAATTTTGAAAATATAAAAAATGATCGAAATTTGAATTTTTATTTTAAATTTTTTTCTTTTTTAGTAGCAATAGTTCATATTTGTGAAATCATGACTACGCTGAAAATTTAAGCCCAAAATTTGAATATTTAAATCTCGCTCGAGAATTTTGAATGTTTTCGAGTGCTGTCTTTTGAACGTTTTCGAGCGACCCGAGAATATTGATAATAAAGCTTCTCGATTTTTTCACCATCAATTTGCATCACAATCAATGAAAATATAACAGAGAAATATAAATAATAAGTTATTTACATACTTTTTTATTTTTTAATTCAAATTTTCGGTTTTTTCGCTTATTCAAAACTTAGCAAATTTTATTGTTTAAAACTGTCCTGTATATTTTTGGTTATGCAAAAGTCATATTTTAGTGAAATAACAATAATTGAGTTATAAAAAAATCTAAAAACTAATTCAAAGTATTAGTCACATATTATCAGTTAATATTCAAAATTCTTGAGCGCCGGTTAAATATTTGAATTTCGCGCTAAAATTTTCAGCATAGACATGATTTTTCAAATATAAACTATTACCGCCACAAAGAAAAATTTCGAAGTACAAAATCCGAATTTCAATAATTTTTGATATTTTCAAAATCCGTGAGCGACCTCTTGAAAAATTTTTATCGAGCTGATTTTTGGAGAGACTTCTTACAACATTGTAAGCCAACAAATTTTCATAAGAGACTCGAAAAAAAAATAGTTGGTTTTTTTGGGTCACCCTAATGTTTATATATTATCAGGTTTAGATTTTTTTAATAAAGAAAACATATTTATTTGATCTAAGATTTTTGTTTCAAAAAAATTCATGAATCAAAAAAATATTTTTTTTTTTCAACCAAGAATCATAATTTCAAAAAATTTTTTGAACTAAGAAAACATTCATTTGATCTAAGACTCTTGTTTCAAAAAAATTCATGAAACAAAAAAAATTTTTTTTTTCAACCAAAAATCATATTTTCAAAAAATTTTCTGAACCAAGAAAACATTCATTAGATCTAAGATTCTTGTTTCGAAAAAATTCTTGAAAAAACATTTTAAAATAAATTTTCTCAACTCCTCAACTCTTAAATAATGACATAACTATTTTATAAAAAAAAAAAAAAAAAAAAAAAAAAAAAAAAATTAATAAATACGCGGTAGTGAAAAATGATCTCTCAGAATCGACAAAATAATTGATTTAAAAAATTACATATTTATATAATTAATCATCGACTTTTTAATAACCAGGTTGATATTTTGAGCACTAGGTTGCTGACGTTCGTTAATATGATATTTGTGAGGTAAATTTATCGACGAGTTGATGGAAATAAAAAAGACCATGTAAGAAAATACTATAAGGAGTGGAGGGTAATTGCAGGTTGTCATTACACGTTTTTAGTGCAACCCAACTTCAGAGATACCTCATTTTACATTTCATCCTTTCTCGCTTACATTACGCTCGTTATTACCATTTTTTTCTCGGTTCCTACTTTTATTTTCACAATTGTGTTGTAACCGTTGGATGAGGATGAGGATGAGGAATTTTACCGCACGTCTTAGATGATGCTCAAGATCGTGACAAAGTTATTTACTAGGATTATTTAAAAAAATAATTCCACTCGTTCTTTGTTATTTTACAATTACTATTATACTTTATACTTGTTTTAAGAAAAGTAATCAAGATATTTTCCTTTTTTTTTGTGACCTCAAGGTAAAAAAAATTTCTAACATATATAAAATTCTACTCACTAGATTGACGTGTACACTTTTGGATACCCGAGTCAGAATTAAAACAGTAGTTTGAGCCTCCAAAGCCTCAGTTCTTTTGATGTTGGACTTGCCGCTGAATGTAATATGTTATTTAAATCCTCGATGTCCTAAAAGTAGCCTATGGAGGAGTAAATCACCTTTTTAAAATGGTATTTTAACCCTCTAAGGCCTACTATATATTTTAAAATGCTACGCAAGTCCTCAATACCCTAAACGAAGCGCATGAAGGACTTGATCACCTTTTTAAAAAGATGTTTTAACCCTCCAAGCCCTACATACTTTTAATCTGTAACTTCGAATGAGCTCAATTCTTTAGCATGATATTATTGTTATAATAATATCTGCGTTCTAAATACATAAAGATATTTCCAACTGATCGTGAGCGTCCGAGTAGCAGTGCGGCAGTGGTTGTGCTTCATATTCGTTAGGTCTTGGTTTCGAATCCCGGCAGCAGCAGATTATTTTTCAGCCGTTGTTTTAAATTTCTTTGGCAGTTTCCGTTATCCAATACATCATTCGTATTTATTGTTCACATAAAATAATTAATTAATCATATACCAATAAGTCAAAGGCTCTAATTATTCAATTCGAATTTCGAATGACAGTACTATTCTATTCGAACGCCTACTTGTATAACTTTAGCTATCATTATTAATATTTTAAATTTTATTATTTTTTAACTCACAACAAAACATTTTTTACTAAGAAATTATTTTTTGAATTTTTAAATTTCAAATTTTTTTCGATCATGGTGGCCATTTCTAATTAGTGGCCCCCTTTTCCCTTCTGTTTCTTTACCAATTGTACGCGATCCGATGAGAGTCTTTCGATCTATAAATTTAGGCTCTGGAGGCTTGTTTTACCTTTTTAAAAAGATGATTTGAACCTTAACTTGGTAAAAGTGGATAAAGTTACCACGTGTAGGTTCAAATCACCTTTTTAATGCATGGATCTTCATATTCTAAAAAGATGATTTGAACCTCCTTACCCTCATGTAGCATTTGGAGGCTCAAAATACCTTTTTAATTTTGACTCGGGATTTCCTGAAATTTTTTCTTTATCAAAAGTATCAGAAAAGGCAATAAACGAAATAACCAAAAATATGTAGAAGCATAAATAGAGACCGTAAACCACCATACGAATGGAATGAGAAATCAGTCATGCAATAAAGGAGACGACACTGAAGATGTAGATAATGATCTTGGCAATCCAATGTGAAATGCGTTTTGTTTGCCAGCAATCAAATATATACATAGCATACCTTAACACAAATGAAACAGCCTCAGGACATTCTAAGTCGTGTTACACTATAAATTGCCTTCTTACAACAGCTTGTATATGTTACCATTACCATGCTGTAACTACTAACGGCCACTTAACGTGTACTTTATTTATTATCACAGACACATTCATCGTCTGACGCTTAATGTCAACCCTCAACTCGTTTAATTTCATCCATACTATTCCCCAAAAATATATATTCTTATATATACATTCCCATAAATACTAGTAGAAGGGTAATTTTCGTCTAACTACATGGAGAATTATATTTTAGGATTTTTGCTGAAAAATGTCGAGTATAATTACTGAATTTATATTTTATTGTTGAAACACTATTGAAATTTTGGAATTTTTATTAGATTAGTAGAAAAAAATGCTGCATAGTAAACTGAAAAATTTATTTATTCAATGCTTACTAGTTTATTTAGTTAAATTTTATCACTTAAAACTACTATTTATTTTTTTAAAGTTGTAACAAAGTAATCAGTGAAATTCAGATTGTTTCAGTGAAACAAAATTAATCCTTGAATCAATAAAATTTACTGTTTGCATCAGTGAAATATAGCTACTGATAGAATCAGTCAAATTTACTGCCTCAGTGAAATTCACTGCTTACTTCAGTGAAACGAAATGAATTATTGAATCAGTGAAATTAACAGTTCGAATGAGTAAATTATAGTTACTGATAGAATTAGTGAAACAAAATTACTGACCACATCAGTGAAATTTACTGTTTGCTTCAGTGAAACGAAATGAATTATTGAATCAGTGAAATTAACAGTTCGAATGAGTGAATTATAGTTACTGATAGAATTAGTGAAACAAAATAACTGACCACATCAGTGAAATTCACTGATTGCTTCAGTGAAATACAGCTACTAATAGTATCTGTAAAATTTACTACTTGCTGCAGTGAAACAAAACTACTGATTATACCAGCGAAATTCACTTCTTGTTTCAGTGAAACAAAATTACTGACATCAGTGAAATTCACTGCTTGCTTCAGTGAAACACAATTACTAATCAAATCAGAAATCCATTGATAATACTAACAAAATAATTCACTGTTACTGTCAGTGAAATAGTCTGATAATTTTTTTTACTTTTTAAAAAGTTTATTTCAAGATGAAAATAAAACTAAATTTCACTGATTCACTGGTACAAAATTACTTAACTGAATAAATCAGTGAAATTTTCACTGATTCTCAAGAATACTAATTAAGCCGCGAAAAATTTAACCACCAACCAAATATTTCACTTCCACAGATTTTTTACCTCGAAACATGCTAATTTCTAAAACTTCTAGTGTACCAGCGTCAAAATGAGCCCTGCCTATAATAAATTATCGAGACTCGTTCTCTCTACGTCAACTTGATTCTTATTTCACCAATAGTTTAACCCATGGCATAAAATAATTTTTTTCTGCTTCAACTCTGTTGAAATAAATATCAGACTCTTCTAGTCTCTATCTGGAAGATGAAAAAAAAAAAAAAACTTTATTTACATTTTCAACAAAAAAAAAAAAAAATCTGAAGCTTACACTATTAAATCGATTGTAATCTCCGATGCTCAAGATTATTTAAAAGTGCGCGATAAATTAACACGTGTGACTAGAATAATCTTGTTATTTTTTAAGTTTTTGTGTGATAATTTGCGGATTTAACTGTGAGTTCCCCGAGTGTTCGTGTTTAATAGTGTATTTAATTGCTCTAGTGAACTAAAAACATCATGTTAAGTAATCATTTAATGTAATAGGCTTTGGATGAGTGCAAGGCTTCGCAATGACGGTGAGATGCAACCATCTGTGTGGTAATGTGACAATTAGAACGTTAAATAGGGCACACAGAAGGTAAATTCTAAATGTTGAGATGCTTTCGAGTCACCGTAAGACAGAAAAAAGTCCTCAAAGCGTTAAAACAAGGGCTTTGATCCAAAATGAGACTTTTTAAAAAAATTTCAATGTCGGTTAAAAGATTTTGCAAAATTTAACTCGTATGGTTTTTTTTTTCGGGCACTTAGGAAACGTCATTCTTATAACGCTTTCTTAAGTAATGATCTGCAACCAAAGATAATTATTATGTTGGGAAATAAATATAAATTATTTTGAACACCCGAGTCAAAAAAAAAATTCCAGTTCGAACCTCAAAATACTACGTGAGGTTGAGGGACAAGTTGGACTTTGGAGATTGAGAACTGTGTGGAATGTAATTCCAGTTTAGGCCTCAATGTTGTAGTTACGGGCGATTTTACATAATTGAGGGCGAAACGTATAAAAAAAAATTTACGGGGACCTCAAAATCCTTATAATATAAAAAAATTTACTGCTTCAGATTTAGGCCTCAATTTCTCAAATGACGTAACCTATGTGGGTTCCCTCACTTTTTTTCGTAAGAAAAAAATACTTTAGACCGAGAATCTCAAAAAAATTGACCCAAAACTAAATAATTAATTACAAATTTGCATAAAAATTACTGGTACCTCTATAAAGGATAACAAATGAAAATGAATATTTATTTTTATTTATATCCATTCAAAAAAAATATAATGGTTACAATGAGAAAAAAGTTAACCGAAAGAAAATTCAGTATACATTTTTTCAATCAAAATACAAAAATTTATTGAGGACAAAATGTTTGATATTGTATTCTATATTATTTATGAAGTTTAAAAAAAATTTTTTTGAGACCGATTAAAAGTTTGTCCAGGAATATATAATAACAATAATAAATTAATGAATTTATTTTATTGAACATATAAATTTTTGTAAGTCCTCAGATTTCTTTTTCAACTCGAAAATTTTCTAATTCCAGAAAACGATAATTTATTTTTTGAGGATTTTGAGAGCTTCGTTAGAATTTAAAACCGATCAAGAGTTTCCATTTAAACCTCATAATTCTCACTGAAGATTTAGAGTGCCAATATCGTATCATTCTGCGTCCGAAATAAAAGATCAAAGAAATAGAAATTTTTGAGGTCCAAACTAGAATTTGCTTTTTGACTCGGGATAACCTCCTAAAAATTTAGTCCGTGTTACTTGGATAACCTCATCTATTTTTTTTCAATAGCTGATTCTTAATCAAAATTTTTTTTCTTCCGCAATTCATGAAAGTCATCAGTTTGTGATGTTATCCATACTATAGTAACATCTATCAGGCCCATCTAAATTAAATTTTATTTCATCCGAAAAAATTACTTGTAGCCATCTATCGGTCCAATTCATATGCTCTTTAGCAAATTAAAGCCATGCTGTGTTTTTGATTCAAATCCGGCTTCTTCTTCAATTACATTTCCTCTAGATGCTTTGTCGTCTTTTTACTCTTGTTACAGTTGAAATAGATGGCGCTGTTCCAACTTCTGCTGCTATTTACTTCAAGGTCTTAATAGAATTAGATGCTGTGCAAATGATCATTCGTCCCTTGATGTTTTAAACCGATTTTAATTAGCGAGTAGAGTCTAATTCAATTAATAACCTGATGATAATAATATGAATAAAGAGATATCAATTAAAAAACTAAAGTTAATAAGCATCTAAAAAAAATTGAAAAGACCACCCATCATCAAACCTCCAATTTCCGTGGATCTCGAAGACCGTGTACTCGTGATATATCGTCTCGGCGTGTCCCGAGGCTCTAAAAGGGTTCCATATAGAATGCAGTGGATGTATACCATATACAATATACAATAACAATAACAACGTAACCAGGCTCCCAAGAATAACCACCAGGGTGATAATTAAGATGGACGGTGATTTGCCGATAGCGAGGACCGAGGACTGAGGTTAGGTCTCCTCACGACTCACGAGCTCCCACCAGCCGGCGGCCAGTACAGCGGCAGGACAAAATAAAGACTTGAGACCCACCCGCAACCTTTTTCAAACTCAACCACTCAACTGGCTCTGAGTCTGCGCAAACAATCCATACTGCCTGTGCCAGCTTGTTAAATATTTATTATCATTGTTTCCTGATGGTCTGTTGATGCTGTATCGTCCCTAGTGTCTTCAGTGTGGGCAGTACTAGGCGTCTAAGGTCGTTCTAACCTCAACTATTATCATGCCAGCCTATTTTACTCTTCAAGTATTGTCATTCAAGGTAATTATTTTCATTTACAATAACGAACACCGTAATTTTACTGCAATTTTAATCCGAAAGGGGTGCATTGACCATGATGTACAAAAATTTACCATAGTTGTACTATTCTGTCGTGGAAAACCGTAACTGATCCGTAAATGATGACATTTCAGTCGTTCTCCGTAAAATCACGGTATGGTTTCTTCTTATGGTAATTTAGCATCGTTTTGGTAAATTTAGTGGGATTTCGTACTAATTTTGATCCATTCGAGACATTACAATACAGTAGACTGATTTACAATAATATCTGATGAGGATAATTTGAAGAATCAAATATATATAGTTATATAAACCATATATGGAACATATATGAAACCATATATGGGAATAGCAGCGTCGTAACGAACCATGTATGGCTATTTTACCATATATGAGTCATATATGGCCATATGTGTCGTATATGACCATATGTGGGTATATATGACGCAGCGATAGAACATGTAGTCATCTATGGCCCGTATGCAACCATATATTACCATATATAACCATATATTACCATATAACCATATAGTACCATATATAAATATATGAATATAGAGCATATATGATTATGCATGACCATGTATGGGCTATATACAACTATATATAACCAGAGATGATCATATATCTCCTATATAATCACATATTACTATATATAGTCATTTATGACCATGGATGGGTCATATGTGACCATATATAACCAGGTATTATCATATATGCCACAAATGAACATGTATGGGCTATATACAACCATATGTAACCATAGATAATCATATATGCCCTATATAATCACATATTACCATATATGATTATATATGATCATCAATAACCATGTATGGGTCACTTGTGACCATATATAACCGAGTATTATCATATATGCCACGAATGAACATGTATGGGTTATATACAACCATATATAACCATAGATAATCATATATGCCCTATATAATCACATATTACCATATATGGTTATATATGATCATTTATGACCATGTATGGATCACATATGTCTCTGTATACCCAGATATGAGCATATATGACGTATATAACCATACATAGTCACATACAAGTATATATAGTGCGTACATGGTCATGTATGGGTCATATATGACCATGTAGCTGCCATGATGGGCATATGAGTCATATGGGTCTATGGCCGATCCATATATGGCCATGTAACGTCATATATGGCAATTTCTGAAAAAATTTACTATGTACAGTAATAAAATGATCATATATAGTCTTATATAGCTCCATATGATCATATTAACTATATGTGACCAATATATATGTATAGAAATACATAGAACATCACATATGGCCATATATGATTGGTATCTTCTAACGGACATATTTTTATCAAACTTAAAATTTTTAACCTTATATTAGATAAAATCCTTCTTATATACGTTCACATAATGTGCCCTCTTCTAGTTAACAAGCCGCTTCTGTTAACTATAAACTATAAACAATATACTTTTATATAAAATAACGATTGAATGTGAACCGTTTAATTTATTATGTCGTGCTGGGGTTATAACGGATAAGAAAGCGTACTGACTTTACTGTATATGTATGAAGACCGGGACTTGATTATGACATTTATCATGAACGTGAGGCTTAAGATGTCTTCAAGTAGATCGTGATTGAATATTTAATCATTTTTATTTTATTAAATATTTATTAGAGGGACTGAGAATAAGAATAAGGAGAATATAGAAGGTATCCATGATTTTTTAATGATTAATCTTGTTTACAGAACGAATTGCCTTGTTTTAGCTGTTGAATCTGCTGTATTTCAAATAACGCTTTGATTTCCTGCGGGAAATTTACGTGAATTTTAAAGTAAGAGGACGTTAATTTCATTTTGAAGGATACTTGAGACCCGACGAACATTTTTTTTTTATCAGAATCGGAGATTCAGTTTTCGGGATTTATTAGAGACTTTTAATAAAATTTTCGAGTGCAAAGGGGAGGGGGAGAGATTCTTCAGGTGAAGAACCTAAGAATTTTTTTTTTAAAATGTGTAAAGAGGTAAGATAGGAATATATAGACAGAAAATCAGTGATAGTCGTTCTGAAAAAAAAGCAGTAATTGGTAGAAATTTAAAAAAATGGAATTTTAAAATAAAAATTTCTACGGAATAGTGAACAAAAAATGTTTTTTTGTTCTATTAAATCATCACAGAAAAAAGGAACAAACTCATGGAAAATGGGCGCCATTGTTTTTTCATAAAAATTTCAGGGCAAAATGGACTGAAAAGATTCTAGTTTAGGATCTAGTGTTCCAAGTGGGCGCCATCAGTTCGTTCGCAAATGAAATTGCAAGGCAGTATGGGCTGACAATTTTTTAGTTTACAACTTAGTGGGCAAATGGGCGCCATTCATTTTTTAAAAATCAAAATTACAAAGCAAAATGGATTGACAATATTCTAGTTTAGAATCAAGTAGTTAAAATGGGCACCATTAGTTTGTTCGAAATTGAAATTACGGGGCAATATGTGCTGACATTTTCCTAGTTTACAAGCAAACAGACAAAATGGGCGCCAGTTGTCTTTTAAAATTGATATTACGATGCAAAATGGGCAAACAAGTGTCATATTTACAAATGAATGGGCAAATTGGGCGCCAGTAGTTTTATTAAAATTAAAATTGCGAGGCGAAATGGGCTGGCAATTTTCTAGTTGACAAACAAATGGGCAAAGTGGGCGCCATTGTTTTTTATAAAAATTTCAGGGCAAAATTGACTGAAAAGATTCTAGTTTAGGATCAAGTGTTCCAAGTGGGCGCCATCAGTTCGTTCGCAAATGAAATTGCGAGGCAGTATGGGCCGACAATTTTTTAGTTTACAACTTAGTGGGCAAATGGGCGCCATTCATTTTTTAAAAATCAAAATTACAAAGCAAAATGGATTGACAATATTCTAGTTTAGAATCAAGTAGTTAAAATGGGCACCATTAGTTTGTTCGAAATTGAAATTACGGGGCAATATGTGCTGACATTTTCCTAGTTTACAAGCAAACAGACAAAATGGGCGCCAGTTGTCTTTTAAAATTGATATTACGATGCAAAATGGGCCAACAAGTGTCATATTTACAAATGAATGGGCAAATTGGGCGCCAGTAGTTTTATTAAAATTAAAATTGCGAGGCGAAATGGGCTGGCAATTTTCTAGTTGACAAACAAATGGGCAAAGTGGGCGCCATTGTTTTTTATAAAAATTTCAGGGCAAAATTGACTGAAAAGATTCTAGTTTAGGATCAAGTGTTCCAAGTGGGCGCCATCAGTTCGTTCGCAAATGAAATTGCGAGGCAGTATGGGCCGACAATTTTTTAGTTTACAACTTAGTGGGCAAATGGGCGCCATTCATTTTTTAAAAATCAAAATTACAAAGCAAAATGGATTGACAATATTCTAGTTTAGAATCAAGTAGTTAAAATGGGCACCATTAGTTTGTTCGAAATTGAAATTACGGGGCAATATGTGCTGACATTTTCCTAGTTTACAAGCAAACAGACAAAATGGGCGCCAGTTGTCTTTTAAAATTGATATTACGATGCAAAATGGGCCAACAAGTGTCATATTTGCAAATGAATGGGCAAATTGGGCGCCAGTAGTTTTATTAAAATTAAAATTGCGAGGCGAAATGGGCTGGCAATTTTCTAGTTGACAAACAAATGAGCAAAATGGGCGCCAGTACTTTTGTCAAGATTAAAATTGCAAGGCAAAGTGGGCTGGAAATTTTCTAGTTGACAAGTTAATGAACAAAATGGGTGCCATTAATTCGAACATTAGATTCCCATGATGAATAATCGTAAAAATCCTCATGGGGATCCATATTAGATTCTCATATAGATTCGGCATTTTATGGATTCCCATAGGAACCGATGTGAGAATCAATATCAGAATCTATGCTGGATTCTATAGAATCCTACATGGGAGTACATTGCAAAATGTCATGTAGGAACCCCCATAGGAATCTAATTTTTATTCCCACATTGATTTCTTCGATAGACCTGTTGCATTGAGTCTTACTAAATTCATTTTTCCTCTAATAAATAGTGTCAAATGAAAATCGCAGCTAACTTCATTTATTTGGGAAAAAAATATCTTTTTTAGTCTTCCGCTGGCACCAAAAATAAAAAATGTCTTTATAAGTGATACTTAACCTCGGCAAAGGTGAATCGCGACAGTCGTGGGTAGATAGCTCAGTATTTCTCCAAGCTCTTTATCACCTTAATATAACAGCAACAACAACAACAACACCAACAACAACAGCAGCAATAGCGATACCCTATTAGATGTAGCGTAGAAGAAGATACTTGTATAGAGTGCACGCTGGTCCATAAAGCGATAAATCGTGCTAAACTCACAGCTCGGTACAATGTGGTTCAACAGGCACTTAATGATGCGATGCTGGGACGAGCCCTCAAGCTTATAACTCCTCTTCATCCTCTCCACTCCTCTTATTATTATTATTATCATTATTATTATTATTATCTTCCTTACTCCCTCAATATTTCACTGAGTCGCCTCTTCTTTGTCTCCAATACTGATCTCAAATCGTGTTTTCTTTTCAAGCGAGAGAATTTTTTTTCGGCTCTTTATTGTCTTCTCATCGGCTGAATCTGCTTCAATAATTTTATAACAAAAGATTCGCTTATACTTTTTGTATATATATACATATTTTGTTTAGCCTTTTTAAGACAACTCTCATTGAATTTAATGCATATTTAATTTTTATATCGACTATTCAAATTTTATGTTTTATATATAAGCTCAGCATTTGCATATTTTTTTTTTTTTTTTTGATAGTATTGAAAAAATTACTTGGATTGTAAGACATTATTTTTCTAGAAGGGTATGGAAAATTTTTGAATGAGGTCCGGGTTCTAGAAATTTTAAAGATCGAGTTTTTATTTACCCACACGAAAAAATATATATCCCCGCAAAATAGTATATATCCGGCTTATACCGGAAAAAATTTTTGTCAAACTGTTCGTAAATTTTGGAATTTTAATCAGTTTTCGAATTTTCAAAATATGTAAATCGAACTATTTGTAATTTATGGAGGTTTAAACGGAATTTTTGAATTCCAATGAAACTAAAAAAAATCACGTGTTCTTCGAATACTAATGGTTAATTCGAAATTCTATGGAAAGTTTGAATAATTCGAAAACTAATGAATACTTTAAATGTTTTAATAATTCGAATAATTTGAAAAATACCAAATCCTTTGAATAATTCAAAAACTAACGAGTACTTGGAATAATTCGAATAATTCGGAAACCACAGAATAGTTCGAATAATCAGAAAATGGACAAATACTTTGAACACTTTGAATAATTCGAAAACAGACAAAGAATTCGAATACATTGAAACTAGAGAGTAGTTCGAATAATTCGAAAATAGACAAAATCTCCGAATACTTCGAATAATTCGAAAGTAGACAACATCTCCGAATACTTCGAATAATTAGACAACTGGAGAATAATTTGAATAAGTCGAAAGTAGACGAAAACTTTGGATATTTCGAATAAATTAGAACTAGAGGATAGTTCGAATAATTCGAAAATAGACAAAATCTCCGAATACTTCGAATAATTAGAAAACTCGAGGATAATTTGAATAATTCAAAAGTAGACGAAAACTTCGAATACTTCGAATAAATTAGAACTAGAGAGTAGTTCGAATAATTCGAAAACAGATGAACACTTCGAATAAATTAGAACTAGAGAATAGTTCGAATAATTCGAAAACTGACAAAACCTTCGAATCATTAGGAAACTGGAGAATAATTTGAATAAGTCGAAAGTAGACGAAAACTTCGAATACTTCGAATAAATTAGAACTAGAAAATAGTTCGAATAATTCGAAAACTGACAAAACCTTCGAATAATTAGAAAACTGGATGATAATTTGAATAAGTCGAAAGTAGACGAAAACTTCGAATACTTCGAATAAATTAGGACTAGAAAATAGTTCGAATAATTCGAAAACTGACAAAACCTTCGAATAATTAGAAAACTGGATGATAATTTGAATAAGTCGAAAGTAGATGAAAACTTCGAATACTTCGAATAAATTAGAACTAGAAAATAGTTCGAATAATTCGAAAACTGACAAAACCTTCGAATAATTAGAAAACTGGATGATAATTTGAATAAGTCGAAAGTAGATGAAAACTTCGAATACTTCGAATAAATTAGAACTAGAGAATAGTTCGAATAATTCGAAAATAGACTAATACTTTATACACTTCGAATAATTGGAAAACTAGAGTATAATTCGGGAAGAACGAATACCTCGAACATTTCAAATGCTTCTAATAATTATAAAACTGGAGAATAGTTCGAATAATTTAAAACTAGAGATTAATTCGATATTCCAAAAATTTCGATCAGTTTGAATATTCCGAAAACTAATAACTACTCAGATCAATTTGAGCTAATGAATCCTATAATAATACTTGATTCGTACACTTATCCGCACACCCCACATATATATACATATTTATTTCACTAAACTGTACATTGTGTACATGAAATTTCAAATCAAATAAAAAAAAACTAAATAATGAACTGAAATGAGAAAATAATTGGCAACGATAAAAAATGTAATAAATAAATTATCAATGCAATTCTCAAGTTAATATCTCAATTTAAATGTTAAATAGACGTCATTAAGTATAACATTATACACCCATATATACATAAATATATATATATATCACATGTCTGATGAGAATTTCGTCGAAAAGAATATATGCTTGCTTGTTATTTGCTGGCAGTCGCGATGATTAACGAAGCCTTCAAAACTACGAATTTCCGGTTGTATTACTCACTTATATATTACATATATATACACCTTATTTATCTATATATTTATATGTGTACATATTTAATACACTTACAATCTATATTGAATCGATATTAAAATGTATGAAAAAAAAAAAAATAATAATAATAATAAACTCATTAAACGATAAATTTTATAAAACGGCAATCCTTATGTTTAATTGCATCAACAAAATAATTCAAGGCGGTTACGAATAAGCTTGTCTTGTTCACTTTACGTGTATGAGCAACGCAAAGGATATGTATGTAATTATATGATGATAAACTTGTATTTACAGATAACGATGTCTGCCAAAATAAAAAAAGTATTTAAGTATAAATTTGAAATTACGTTCAAATTCATTATTATAAACTTTTTTTTTTTTTTTTTTTTTTTTTTTAATTATATATCAAATTTATCATTTTTTGAACACGGGAATTCATCTACTTCCGGTTATTGTTTGTATATTTTTTGCATATTTTAATTTATAATTCAAGGTAATTAATTTCTTACTTTGAAATTTTTTTTTTGACTTGAAATTTTTTTTTTTTTTTTTTTTTTTTTTTTGAAAAATTTTGAATTTTTGGAATCGATATTGTCAGGTTTTTTTTTGGTTACAGTCAATAAATTTTTAATTACGAATATCTAAAAATTTTGGTTTTTTATTTTTGGTCATTATGAACTGACAAAATTGGAAAGTTTTCAAAAATTTTTAGCGCGGGAACTTTTGATTGGACGGAAAAAATTTATCAGACATTTTTTATTCTAAATATTCTCAATTTTGTATAAAAAATTTTATAAAATGTAAAAGTGATAATTTAAATCCCAAAAATGAATTTTGAAATTTTGAAAAATTTAATTTTTTCATTATCGCAACACAAAAGTTATAAATGCAATTTTGAGTTTAAATATTAATTTTAAAAACTTGTTATATTTTTTTTATTAAAATTCAGATTTTTTTACGTGAAAAAGTTCCCATGACTTTTTTTTCTGGGGTCAATATTTTCCAAGTTAAAAATTTTTTTAAATTTTACTTTTTAATTCTCGCGTTATCGCAATTTTGAAACGTAAAAATTTTTCAAAAATTTATAACTCATAAACTATGACTCCAACAAAAAAAAAAGTGATATATATTTTCAGAGGAATATTCTAAAGTTTCTAAAAAAAAATATCATGAATGCAAAAAATTACAATTTCACTACTAAAACAATTTATGAAGTGAAGAAAAATGACGGGAAATATTTAACGATTGAGTAAAACGAATAAATAAGCGAACTGTCAAAAATAATAATTAATGATAGATATTTAATGATGAAAATAATAAGTTATTATGAAAATATAATGATAATTGCCAACGACGCGTGCCGAGAAATATTTTATTGGTTGCAAGAGACCCATAGGGTTAAATTATGGGTTTTGTTTAACGCCCATTGTCTGGGTGGTCATAACCAAGAAAGTTTATGTACTTAAGAATTAAGTAACACTCCTTAAAGTTATACATAGTAAGTACTCTCTAGTTATTACGATAATTTAAAGTTTATGACCCAACAGGGTCATAATATTTATTACAATACTATTTACAATTATCAACTATATGAAATTTTCTCGGTCAACTTCGAACTTGAAAAATTATACACTTGATAATTGTAATAAAATCAACATGTTAACATATAAAATAATTTGGTCGGAAAAATGGCACTCATCTAACGATAAATGGTTAAAACATTTATCTAGAGAATTCGATTGATTGCGAAATTCAAATACAAAAAATTGATTTTCCATGCAAAATTTAGTTATTGATAAGATTGAAGCCATAATTGATAATCAATTTATTGATGATGCTTGCTAGTCTAAGTATGGAAAGTTTTCCAGCCGAAAGCCATCTAGCGGAGATTCTGGATCTAAAGCAAAATAAGGTTACAAATTTCTGGATTAATATGGTTGGGGAAATTAATAGTGTTTTTTTTCAACTCATACACGGAGAAAAAATTATAGTAACTGTTCCTAGTACGTTTATGAAATATCATCCCATACGGTTATGGTAATTATTACTTGGGATTATGGGATATAGACCCATACTTTCTGAGAAGGTTTCCATAAATATGGTAACAATTTCTATCATTATGGTAACAGTCCCCATATCGCATGTGAAAGAATCATGGTAATGATTACCATACTCATAGGAATAGTTCCCATAAGCAAATAGGAACCAATCCTATAACCACATTGTAACGGTTCCTAAGCGTATATGGTAATGGTTACTATAATATTATGGGAATAGTTACCATAGTATTATGGGAATGGTTACCATAATATTATGGGAATGGTGACCATAATATTATGGTATTTAGAAATTATAATAATTTTTTTTTTTTTTGTAAAAAGCGTTTTTTTTTGTATATTTAATCTTTTTGTGAAACTATATTACAATAAAATATTATTTTTGGTCAGATAAAAATTAATTTGTAAATGATAATAATAATAATTTATAACTTCATAATAATTTACACTGCAAAATTCTATAAAAAAAAAATTATTATAGTTTCTAAATATTATGGTAACCATTACCATAATATTATGGTAACCATTCCCATAATATTATGGTAACCATTCTCATAAGATTATAGTAACCATTCCCATAATATTATTGTAACCATTCTCATAACATTATGGTAACCATTCCCATGATATTATAGTGACCATTCCCATGATATTATGGTAACCATTCTCATAACATTATGGTAACCATTCTCATAACATTATGGTAACCATTCCCATGATATTATGGTAACCATTCCCATGATATTATGGTAACCATTCTCATAACATTATAGTAACCATTCCCATGATATTATGGTAACCACTCCTATGATATTATGGTAACCATTCTCATAACATTATGGTAACCATTCCCATAATATTATAGTAACCATTCTCATAACATTATTGCAACCATTCCCATGATATTATAGTAACCATTCTCATAACATTATGGTAACCATTCCCATAACATTATGGTAACCATTCCCATGATATTATGGTAACCATTCTCATAACATTATGGTAACCATTCCCATGATATTATAGTAACCATTCCCATGATATTATGGTAACCATTCTCATAACATTATGGTAACCATTCCCATGATATTATGGTAACCATTCTCATAACATTATGGTAACCATTCCCATAATATTATGGTAACCATTCTCATAACATTATGGTAACCATTCCCATAACATTATGGTAACCATTCCCATGATATTATGGTAACCATTCCCATACTATTATGGTAAGAATTCCCATATATTATGGTAACGATTACTATAATATTATAGTAACCATTACCATAGGTACATGGTAACGATTACCATAATTCCATAGGAACTATTCCGATATCATGTGGGAATTATACCCGTAATTAAAGGAATGGTTACAATAATATATATGGGTGCCATTCCTATAATCAACATTTCAAAAAAACCAGTTACCATGCAGTATGGGAACCATTCCCATAATATATTGTAACTGTTACTATAATTTTCTCTCCGTGTAGTCTTCGAAAAAATAAACGACATAATTGAATTTCAAGTGATTTTCGTTCACAGTCGGGCTAGATTTCTTTTTTGAATTTATCGTTACCGTTCATACCGTAAATGCATCAACAATGTACAGAAGAAATTTAACTGAGTTTGAAACAGAAATCATGGAGCCAAAAAAAAAACAATATTATCTATTATTAATTTTTTTTGAATTTTGTTAAAATATCGAACACTATTTAATTTTCAAGTCTTGACAAAACAAAGTCGTTTATGATTTCTTTAAATACCGCCGATCTTTCATAGATGAATAAAAAAAAGTTAGAATCATTCAAATCATAATTATGTACTTATGTTCCCAACAATAAATCGAAATCACAGATTCATTTTAATGTGTGTCAACAGAAATTATCCTAATTATCTGAATTTTCATATTATCAGAACTTTGCAACAATAGAGCCTGATAAATTATCTAAG
Source organism: Microplitis demolitor (assembly GCF_026212275.2). NCBI lineage: Eukaryota > Metazoa > Arthropoda > Insecta > Hymenoptera > Braconidae > Microplitis > Microplitis demolitor. The sequence continues at coordinate 1,407,296 of NC_068553.1, forward strand.
GCCAAAAATTTTTTTCAAACATAATAGAAATTGGAACAGAAATCATAAACTATGAGCAAGTGATATTTTTTGGGAAATCTAATCTAAACTACTATTTGATAGTTTAATAATTAAATAAATTGTAATTAATACGTCAATCAAATTATTTTGTGACCGATCGACAATAATATCCACAAAATCCACTCCAATAAGCAATAGAAATAATCTTTAAGAGATTTCTCCAAAATCTGGTAGAAGTGATAAATTTTTTTTGCAGCATCGAAGAAATCAGACTTTCAAATTGTGTTTGGAAATGAAATTCATGAAATAAATACGTATTAATTATCAAATGAATTTAGACTTGATTTTTTTTTTTTTAAATTTTAACAATAATCAGAAATATTCACAAAAAATATATATAAGTTTAAGAATTAATTCTTATAGATTTCATAAATTTAGTCAACTGATGCGAGAACTTAAAGACTTTCCAAGCCAATCCAACAATGAGACAAATTTGGACCTTGCGCCACCTAGTGGATGGTTATGGAAAAACTTTTTTTTTTTTACATGAATCATAGAGATTTAGATCAATATATCGGTCCTTAAGTTTTTGATCAGGAAATCATTATTTGATAATGATAATAAACAGAAATTAATTACTTTAAAGACAACGAAGAATTTTGTGGTGTATAGTAAGTGTATAGTAATCAAATTAACAATCTCAACAACTTTCAAAAAATAGTATCACCATAAAAAAAAAATTTGACTTTATTCAACAAAATTATTGAGTTCGATACAAAAAAAAAAAAAATTTACTTATAATAAACATCACTGATACCTATAATGTAATCAATGATACAAAGTAAAAAAACATTTTAATCGAATCTCAAGACATGAGGATTTTTAATGGTGAAAAATTTGTTAAAACTCCTGTAAGTATTTTCCGTAGTATAAACTCTAAATTAAACTTTTGTTTTGGTCGACAAAGGACTGAAAGTTTTGTAGTTCTTCGTTTTGCAAGAAAACCTAATTTATTTATTTTTGTTTCCAGTTTAACAGTAAAAATATTCAAGAAATTTGAGCCATCTGGCGGAGACTCAGGGAACTATTTTTTTTTATATACTATAAGTGCTATTAATAAATACTAATTTAAGAAAGTAAATTTTCTAATACAATAATACTATTAATTTACTGTCGTAAGATGGGCAATAAAGTGAAAAACGGTCAATCTAATATTTAAAAAATAAATAGTGAACTTTGAATAAATTTGAATTGCTACAGTTGAGTTGTTATGGTCAGCGTACAGCTCTGAAGCATGCAAGTAGATGCAGAGGGATACGCTACTATCCACCTCTAATTTATTTACACTGAGAAAGTAGTATAGTAAGAATTACAATACTATAGTAAAATTTACTAACAGATATGAAAAAATACATTCTGTATTGTAATTATTACTAAACGTTTAGTAAAATTTACTAGTTAGTAATAATTACAGAATAACATATTCAAAATTACTATGCGTAATGTATTTTTTGCTAAGACCATTATATTTTTTACTATTTATATAGTAAATTTTACTATGCTATTAATAAATACAAATTTAAGAAAATAAATTTTGTAATACAATATAGGATTTGTTACTATACAAAATATTAAAAATTACTGTACGCAATGTATTTTTTGCTAACACGATTATATTTTTTTACTATCTGTATAGTAAATTCTACTGTGTATAGATAAAATTAAAAGTTGGTGGGGATAGCATATACAAATATGTATTACAAGTTCTGAAACTTTTGTCCAAAGGAGACATCGGGCCGTCAGACATAGGAACGGACTCGTGCGCGGGAGATCAGGGTTCGAATCTCGGTTGGAACAAGTGATTTTTTAAAAAACAAAAATCGACACCAACACCAATACAGACGACATAAATAACAATAATAATCAAAATGATAGCAATAATAATAAAAAGTTAAAAGCTAAGAAAAATTTAATTTTATTTTCTTCCATTCTAATATAGTAAAATTTACTAAATATAACTAAAAAATAATATGCAATATAGGAGATTTTTCGTAACTAGTATAAGAGAAATTACTAAACGACTTGTAAATTATAATTATCTGTTTATTAATATTTCATATAAATCATAAGCGTTTTAGGGTTACTATCCAAATTTACTAATTATTCTCATATTTTTTAATAAAATTTACTATATTCTTTCCTCCGTCGTACATCATAATGTAGATTGTCGCAATTCGCAGGAAGTTATCATAATTTTAAAGGGCCAACGGTAAGTTTTCTGACATCTAAAGGGTATAGCCGATAAAAAAAGTAAATCTTGACCAATTAAAAATTATCGCAAAATTTCACCATATAAAGTCTCAACAGTCAACATAATACCCCAACTATTTTTCCCTTGGACTACAAAATAACATCAAAAAAGCTATTTGAAATCTAGTCCACTTGATTAAAAGTAATAATAATTTATAATTAAAAAAAAAAAAAGTTAAATATCCGTTTGTTATCAAATGAATGTCAGCAATTTAAATGAGTTGGTAATGTAAGAAATGAGGTGAAAGAGGAGTAGCGAAGAAAGGGGATCAGCATAATCACACAAGAATAAAAACAAAGTTAAATAAACCGTTGTATAGTTAATCTGTGCTGTTTAACAAAAAGACTAAGTAGTGTTAAATTCTCTTAAATTTATATCTGTACCGTATATTAAAGACATTCTCACTGTTGTAATGCTGTAGTTCACAACTAAACTTTCAGCATATGTATATATATGAGTATAGGTACAAGCCAACAAGTTAAGCTCGAAGCTTAGAATGATGTCGTGCAATGAAATGAAATATCACGATACGCTGGGGGTCGTTGTTGGCACACTATAAGCACAAGTGTCACGCGATCTATCACATACTTGTTGGCTGGCTTTACATACACTTCTTACAAACCTTATATATACATATGTATCTGGATACACTTAACATTGGCATGTTATTATTTCATGTTATTATAATTATCTCGACTTTTTAATGAACCGTCGACAGTTGTGACCCACCCTTACCTTTGAGGATAAAAAATGAGGATTTATGTGTGTGGTCAGTGGCTAAATGGTTAATAACCATGCACGATATATGTTGCTGGTTATTAAATAAAGGGCTGGTTATACAGTTATTTTGATAACTTTGTTTTACAGATCTACATCTTAGTCTCGGTTGAAACTGGATAATTTAAAAATTTTTTTAAAGGAATTCATTGAAGTTTTGGTAATTCAAGGCTCAATTTATTAATTTCCGGGAAAAAATTATCAGATCTTAAGATATATGATTAAAATTGATAAAAAGAATTTATATGTGAAATACGATATTGAGTAATTGTTAGATCTGACCAAATTTTGACTGGCAACGTCAGATCTGGAGAAAATTTTTATTTGAAATTATGGTGAGCTTTTTTTGTCTGTTGTCCGTGTAAAAAGATTTTTTATAATTTATTTAGATCTGAATTTTATTACGAAATTCAGATCGTAACATAAATATGCCTACCATCATGAATTTGCTTCAACTTTTCATCTCATACGTTCCCATCGATTCTAAAAGTTAATTATCGAGTTTTTAAATTGGGCATGGGATGACTTGACGATCTGAGTTTCATGATGAAATTGAGATCTAAATTCATTATGAATAAAAATTTTTTTACACGGGCGAGAACTAGTTATACACTAAAAAGAATAATTGGTAGCAGCTACCGATAATTTTTTGATAGCCGCTACCGATTATTTCGGTATCAGCTACCGAAATAATCGGTTGCTGTTACCAAAAGTTAGGTAATTGGTACCGAAATAATCGGTAGCGGCTACCAAAAAATAATCGGTAGCTGCAACTGAAATATAATTAGTAGTAGCTACCGATTGCCAATAGGTAGCTGCTACTAAAAAATAATCGTTAGTGGCTACTAATTGCCAATAGGTAGCAGCTACCGATTATTTTTTTAGTGTCTGTTCATATTTAATTAGATCTATGTAGATATAGTAGTCAAAATAGACAGCTACCGATAATTTTTTGATAGCCGCTACCGATGATTTTGATACCAGCTACCGAAATAATCGGTTGCTGTTACCAAAAGTTAGGTAATTGGTACCGAAATAATCAGTAGCGGCTACCAAAAAATAATCGGTAGCTGCTACTGATTGCCAATAGGTAGCAGCTACCGATTATTTTTTTTAGTGTCTGTTCATATTTAATTAGATCTATGTAGATATAATAGTCAAAATAGACGTATATCAAAAATCGTTTCTTTCAAAATCTGGAAGATCCTACTTTATATGATTCTATCTGTATAGATAATCATATATAAAAAAATTTATCACTAAAGTATGACAATTAGATCTTATCTTTTCAAATCTAACTCGGTGGAGACTATTTAAAGATCTGACTAAATCTGGCTGGATCTGATGGTATCTCATATTTTTTTATCATCTGTATCTGATCATATCTGGTTAGAACTGACCAAATCTAGTCAGAGAAAGAAAATTAAAATCTCCCAAGATCTGATCAGATTTAATGATTTTTTTTATACTTTATTTAGCAATATCTATTATATCTGGTCAAATTACGTCAGATCTGATGAAATGACTAAAATTGAAAGATCTGACTAGATTTATTTAAATCTGGTAAAATCTTATATTTTTTTCCATTATATCATGCCTGGTTATATCTGGTCAGATTTAGTCAAATAAAAAAAAATTCAAGATCTGATTAGATTAAGTCAGATCTGGTCAAATCTAATAATTTTTCACACCATATATCTGGTTATATCTGGTCAGATTTAGTTAAATAAAAAGAAATTCAAGATCTTATTAGATTTAGCCAGATCTGGTCAGATCTAATGATATTTTTCGTCATACCCTATATAGCTATATTTGGTCAGTTCTGTTAAGGAAGGCGCAATGAGAAAATCTGATCCAATCTGCCTGTATTTAGTCAGATCTGATAATTTTTTATATTATACCATTTCTGATCAGATCTGATCAGATTTAATGATTTTTTTATACTTTATTTTGCAATATCTATTATATCTGGTCAAATTACGTCAGATCTGATGAGATGACTAAAATTAAAAGATTTGACTAGATTTATTTAAATCTGGTAAAATCTCATATTTTTTTCCATTATATCATGTCTGGTTATATCTGATCAGATTTAGTCAAATAAAAAGAAATTTAAGATCTGATTAAGCCAGATCTGGTAAAATCTGATAATTTTTTCCATCCTATATCTGGTTACATCTGGTCAGATTTAGTTAAATAAAAAGAAATCCAAGATCTGATTAGATTTAGCCAGATCTGGTCAGATCTAATAATATTTTTCGTCATACCTTATATGGCTATATTTGGTCAGTTCTGTTAAGGAAGGCGCAATGAGAAAATCTGATCCAATCTGCCTGTATCTAGTCAGATCTGATAATTTTTTATATTATACCATTTCTGATTAGATCGGGTCAGATTTAATGATATAGAGGCGATTCAAAAATCAAACTAGATCTGGTCAGATTTGGTCAGATATACTTAATGTTCAAATCCAGTCATATTAGAGTAAAGCTCGTCAGATTTAAACTTTTTTTTTATGGTTTACTATACAATCCATGCAAAAAATTGCAATAAATATTGAAAGAAAAATTCAAAATGAAACTTGATTTAGAAAATAATTTGGGTCGAAAATTTAAAAATAATAAAAATATTTTAGTCCACTGAGAAATTTGTTTCGAAAGTCAAAATAAATCTTCTAGACCCAGTTTCCAGTTTGAAATTTTAAAATCCCTTAATAACTTGAAGAGAAATTCGAGTTTAAAAATAACAAATAGAGTCCAGCAATTTATCTTTGATCTACTCATTTATTAACTTAATATTTAATACTAAAAAAAACAGCTGGCACGTATTTTTTATTTTATTGTCAAGTGTAGGGGAGGATTTAGGATTAGACGGGGGTTTTTGTCATACAAGACTTACGATAGACATGGATTATCATGTCTGTGGTAACTAATCCAGGAAGGAAGTGCTCACCCGCGTACCAAAACTACAGAATCTTTCTTTCTTTCGTTAGTAATAAATTATATCAACAAAAAATTCTTTGTCCCAGATCCCAGGTGGCATTTATTACTTTTTAATTAAAATTACCCACATTAATAATAATAATAATTCTAATAATAAACCTCACTTCAAATAAACGTCAAATTATATAATTTTGAAATTTGCATATTTTTGTTTAAATCAGATTTGTGACTAAACTATTAATTTTATGGAAAATAACAATGAATACTTTTTGATAGGAAATTTAATTTTCTATAAAAATGTATTCAATGATTTTTATGGTATTTTTGATCGTTAAGTCAGAAATTGAGAATGAAGAAATTGAAATATCGATAGAATTAAGGGAAATGGGAAAAGTTGACGGAATAAAATTATTTTGTAAAAATGGTCAGACGACGTATGATGGACACCATGGGTAATTGGAGCGGTTACAAATTTTTGAGAAGAAACTCAAAATTTTAAATGTTGGTAGAAAATTTTAGTTAAAATTTATTTAGAGAAAAACTCTGACTGAAAAAAAAATTACTGAAAAAATATTCGATACTGAAGTTAGCAGACAATTAAAAATTTTCGAATTTTTGTTACAACAACTTAATCTTTAAAAAAAATAAAAATAAAAATATGCACATGTAGGAAATTGAATAGACTATGGATGCAATTTTTTTAAATATTTTTTTTTTAGTAATTTATTGTTTAAAAGAAAATCCAAAAATTAGTGGACGTCGGTCAACCATTATCATAAAAATAGATTGATGACATGGTTTTTTCTTATAAAATTTTAATGATTTTGGTTATGAATTTTCAAGCCAACTTTTTGGGTCACCCTACTATCTAGTTAATAATTCTTCTAAAGCAGGTAAATAAAATTAACAATTGGTAGAGATCGCGGATAAATTTATGTATTAGAAGTTCAGAGACCTCCGCTCAAAAGAGACGTCGGACGGACAGACTGAGAACAGAATTCGCACGCGGGAGATCTGGGTTCGAATCCCAGCCGAGCCGAATTATTCTTAGAATACAGTACTACCTTAGTAAGTTACGACGATTTGGGACCGTCGTAATAGTTTAAGGGGCAATAAAAGTATTAGTCTCGATTGACCTGGAGCTAGGAAGGGTATGTAGGTGTGAGGGATCGTTAGTGTCTGTAAATCCAGGCAAAAAAATTTATCAGTAACATTTAATTTTTCATTTCTCGAAATCAATATAAATAATTATTATTTAATTTTACTTGCAATAATGAGTCAAATAAATTTTTTCTTAAATAAATAAATTTTTAACGATTGTTTTATTAGAAAAAAAATAATGATTAAGTAAATAATATTAGAAATTTTAAATATTCATTTGTTTTATGATTAATATTCAATCTGATATTAATTTAAAACTTAAGTAACGGCTGGATGGGTTATCTTAAAGTCTAATAAACTAAATTAACTCAAAATTTATCGATTGTATATTTTTTACAATTTTTGCATGTCCACATTACCCCTCAAAATCTCATGAAATGATCAGCTACTTTATAAAATACAATAAACATACTCTCACACACACACTATGAAACTGAAATGTAATATGAGGGTCTCAGGTAGTTCGAAAATTTTTTTTGGTGGTTTAGGGTTAAGCACGGTTTGTAAAAATGAGAAAATTCGTAATAGTGTAAGGTCGTAACTTACTAAGGTAGTACTGTATTGAAATTGACACCAACACTAGTGCGCATGTCATAAATAATAATAATAATAATAATAATAATAATAATAATAATAAAGAGTTTAAAAACCAATAAAAATTTAATTCAATTCAATTCCATTCTAATTTAGTAAAATTCACTGTTCTGAAGAATTAATTGTACTATACTCATCATGAAAATTACTAAATATCAATAATAATTAAATTAAAAAAAAAAAATTAAACAACTGTAAAAGTCATTTACTAGTATATCGAGTACTCTTATGAGGATAAACTATATTATGAATGTAGATTTAACGCACCTGGCCCCACATATTTGAGCTGAAGAAAAGGGTCCAAATGATAGATTGTATTCCAGTGACTCACATATTTTGTCAGCCGCCCTAACGCCCTGGGGTGTTATTTCACAAAAGTTTGAAATATTTTATTTTATCGCTTTCTTCATCATTGTTATTCTATACCTTGTTTATTTACTCGAATTCTTACATTTTTATAAAGACTATTTCTACAACTACTTAATGCGACTTGAAAAAATATAAGTGAGTTAAAGGGTAAGCTATTAATAGCCAAAATATATATTCCGGCGTATTTTGGGAACCCTTTGAAAAAATTTTCAATTATGTAGAGGAAGTCATAAAATAAGTCAGTACTGACAATTCTAGTACGAAGGTATCTTATTGCTACTTTTAACTTATTTTACACAAAAAATTATTGTAATTTTTTTTTCTGCAATTTGAAGGTTAATTTTTTTTTTTAATTCATCGTAATTAAAAAACTATTGGTTTCAGATGAATTTACAATTAGACCTTTTTTTGTAGGAAATTATGAGGCATTAAAAAAAGTTTTAATGACCTTTCATGTGAATGATAAATTTGGGAAGTAATTAATAAATTTAATCCGTGAAAATAATTATTATTTGATGAAAGTATTGCACGCCTCGAACGCGACAGCGGAAGAGGTTGTGCTTTATTATCGACTTGTCGGGAAAACCGGATATTCCTAGCTTTAGTGATTTCTAGTGGTTTTATAAGTCACTTCTATGGAAAAAAAAGTATACCAATGTCTTGAAAAAATTCTAAAGAATAAATTGGATTTAATTAAAAATTTTATTTAGCTACACTATAATAAGAAAAAAATTATTTAAAATAAGGTTAGTTGGACGTCAATTGGGATGTCCGTGTGTGAGCAAGATATCTCTCGAAAAACTCACTTAATCAGTCCAATTTTTTTTCAATAGCTTCAGATTTTAGTAGAATAGAAGCCTGTTAAATATCACTACTGTAGTCCTTCTCGTTCATTTATTATCAATTAAAAACTGAAAACTGATTCTGTTTACTTCTGCTTAATCCGCCATTTTTCCCCCCACAAATATAAGTAGGCATAAAGATCTATTACTAATATCATTATAAGATATGATTATCATCAAACTTTGCTAATATAATAATGCTCCACTTTACCATCAGATAATTGTGTGTTTTTTTTTATTATGTCGCGAGAAATCGACTAGTCAACTGTTATCCAATTAACTAAATTAAAAAAAACTAACGAATGTCTAGATGTTTGACAAAAAATTTTGGAATTAAAAAAAAAATTAATAATTTATTTTATTGTAATACGAACGTTCGAGGCGTGCACTTTTGGATTTTCCAAACTTTTTTTTTAATTTTGTTTCCACTTTAATTAAAACTAAAATTGTTTAATAGAGATACTCCATGTAATTAAATTGTAGGTACGATATTTGTGACAAGAATAATTTAATTTTTTACACAGAAAAAAATGTATAGTAAAAATTATAATACTATAGTAAAGTTTACCAACAGATTTGAAAAAATACATTCTGTATTGTAATTATTACTAAACGTTTAGTAAAATTTACTAGTTAGTAATAATTACAGAATAAGATATTCAAAATTACTATGCGTAATGTATTTTTTGCTAAGACCATTATATTTTTTACTATTTATATAGTAAATTTTACTATGCTATTAATAAATACAAATTTAAGAAAATAAATTTTATAATACAATATAGGATTTGTTACTATACAAAATATTAAAAATTACTGTACGCAATGTATTTTTTGCTAACACGATTATATTTTTTTACCATCTGTATAGTAAATTCTACTGTGTATAGATAAAATTAAAAGTTGGTGGGGATAGCATATACAAATATGTATTACAAGTTCTGAAACTTTTGTCCAAAGGAGACATCGGGCCGTCAGACATAGGAAAGGACTCGCGCGCGGGAGATCAGGGTTCGAATCTCGGTTGGAACAAGTGATTTTTTAAAAAACAAAAATCGACACCAACACCGATACAGATGACATAATTAACAATAATAATCAAAATGATAGCAATAATAATAAAAAGTTAAAAGCTAAGAAAAATTTTATTTTATTTTCTTCTATTCTAATATAGTAAAATCTACTAAACAGGCACAGTAAAATTCACTAAATATAACGAAAAAATAATATGCAATATAGGAGATTTTTCGTAACCAGTATATGAGAAATTACTAAACGACTTGTAAAATATAATTATCTATTTATTAATTTTTCATATAAATCATAAGCGTTTTAGGATTACTATCCAAATTTACTAATTATTCTCATATTTTTTAATAAAATTTACTACATTTTTTTTTTCCATGTAGGCGTTTGTGATTTAAATTTTTTTGGTAATCAATTATAAAATCTACAATTAACTTGAAAACCGACGAACAATTCAAACATTCAAAATTACACTATTCACACGTTTATATAGTGTATATATTCCATATACTTCTATTATCGACCTAAATTACCCGCATCAATTTCTCACCCGATTTTCATTTAATTCCAGTAATTTAATTACCATGACTCGACTAATTCAATTTATTCAACTGATATTGCGATACCACACATTCGAGAACTCAACATATATACATTTATATCAACCCACTGCAATATTTAATATGCTAATCAATTAACAATTGTTTTTAAATATATGAATAATAGTTCAGTACGTATTTGAAACAATTAAATAAATTTAAATAAATTTAACTAACGAATTTTGTTGAGTATAAATTGAACCAGTTGTTACACAACTATACAGCCGTGAGTAATATTCATTATTTCAGTAATTATTTAAATCCATGTTGCCGGAAATTAACGGTCAATGAACAGATTTCATGCATTTACACTTGTGTGGTATCCAAATAAGAGATAAATTCTTATTATTTTACTTTAATTTTTAAAGTTTTTGTTATTATTGACGTTTTTTTTTGGACGAAAGACAGAATGTTTTATAGTTGGGTAATTAAATTATTTCCGAGTACTATTATTCAACTTTTTTTTTTGCAATCTGAAATAATGATTTACAATATATATATTTTAATTTTCATGGAAACTGAAATTATTCGATAAAAAAAATTTCCACGTCTCGGAAATAAAACTTGTTCTTTTTTTTTTTTTTAACTTTTATTTTAAATATCTCGTAAACTATCAGAGATGCGGTAATTTGGCGGAGGTACAATTTTGTAGTACGTAAAATTTTCTGCAAAAAAAGTCTGATTGGAAATTATGATAAATTTATAACAAAAAAAGTTATGGAGTTTTAGAGGATTAAAGTAAAAATTTGTGAATTTTATTTATAAATTTTTTATCATTAACTTTGATAGGGAACATCTTGTAAATTATTGAAGATGCGATTATTGTCCTGTAAATTTGTTACAGAAAAGGCAGGATTCATTATAATGATAAATTGATAAGCAAAAAAGTTATTAGGCTTCAGAGTTAAAAGTACGGAATTTGTTAATTAAAATTATTAGTTCCAAAATTTAAAATATATTTATTACTAATTAATTTAGGAACATATTGTTGAATTATAGAGAGTTACTTTGTCGCGAGATGATGAATTAATAGAGTCATTACAAACAAATAATAGTGGTAAACAATAAGCCCGGAAATATTTGACAGATGATCGAAAATGATAACGGGCTCATTACCCAGCAAACCTACTTAGCGACAGTTGGACTATTTCGGGTGTTATTTATATATAATGCATTAAGCGTAACGTTGTTGGTGATTATAATCACCAAGGAAAGGCCACAACTCTCTCTATCAGTACACAAATTATTATCTTGGGGAAAATAATATCCGTTGTCGTATTATTGTACTGAATTGTAAATTACCAGGATAATTATCCTCGAGGTTTACGAGTCTAAGTGCTCGTTCAATGCCTCGCAATAGGAACATTTAGTGTCATTGTTCAAGTATGGGACGATCCACTCGCAATAACGGCCTCGTAAATAGTTTAGCTCAATGTAAAATCAACCTCAATATGTTGATCATCATCAGCATCTGAGCCTGGCCCAGCATTTCCTGTCCAAAATTAATCCCCAGCTTTTCCATTTCGTTTGACCTTCATCTCATTATCGATTTTTTATCAGCACATGTTCACTCTGATTTACATTGTTTTATTAGTTTATTTGTTTTCTCGACAACTGACTATTTTTCACCTCATTTTAGTGGCTAACATTGACTCTCTAATTGTGTGAATCCATTACTAGGGTTCTGATTCGTCTACTTCAATAAATTTATTTTTTTATCAATGCTCTATTTTTTAGCTTTGGATCACAATTTGAACTCTTAATCTTGAGCCTGAGTAAGGAAATACGACCGAATTACCGGTATGGTAACAAAACTGCATGTAAGGTTACTAAATAATATACTTTCAGAACTACGCAGAATTAAATTATCTAAATCAATTTTTTTTCAGCTGCGTGGTAAATTTTGTCCTAAATACATAGAAGAAGCCAGTGCACCATTTAATTGTCCGATAAAGTAACCATAGGCATGATAAAAGTCACTTTTTCAATGCATTGACTTGTCTAATCAATGCAGTAGACCTCCAATGCTTAGAAACTAATAAAAATTAATCATAAAATTCCTAATAATCACCAAAACAGAAATTTAATTCCGAAAATTTACCAAATGCTCATTTAGAATTAGCTTAATATATGCAATGTAATAAAGAATATTGTAACAAAGTAACTGTTAACTACTTTAATTATAATTTTTCATACATTTGATGCAGATTTTAAATTAGAAAAGCCGCAGCAGTAATATGGGATAATATAGTATATATATATATATATATATATAGAACAAATCTCATTAGAGCCCTTATTCTATATTACAATAATAAATAAAATTCTGAAATTCGCACGTATTAATACAAAAACAAAAAATAAAGCGTAATGCAAAGACGAAATCATATTTCTTCGGTGACCGGAAAATTAAAGGCCTCTCTTTAACTTTTCCCTGTACCAGTAGCAATAAAAACTCTATTTCCCATGACAGATATCGTAATATCGTTAGTTTACTCAGCATTACTCCATCGAGATTAAACTTTAATTGATAAATCTAATTATTATTATGATAATACAAATATTACTATTATAAATTATTCGTTTATCTTCTCAATTATGAGTTTCATTTTTAATTAATATATTTCCAGTGGGATTTTTTAGTTTGTATATTTAAATATGTCACTTTTAATTTACTTGATAAATCCTGGTTAATAGTCATAAATATATGACTTTTAAATAATAAACGTATTTTAATTGTAAACTGTCATTTTACTATTTTTATGATAGAACATATATGAGATGAATTGAATATCCGCCTGTCATTGCTAATAAATGATAAATATAATTTTAAATACTGGGTTGATACTAATAAAATATTTCATAATATTACGAACAAATTTATCCAGAGTTTGGTTTCTCCATATATTTTTTTGATATTATTTTCATATATTTGTTCGAGCGCAAAGTTTTTATTTGTCATTACGCACAACGGGCATATAAACTGAATTTATGATAAATTTATAAGTACACGGAAAAAAATATAGTAAATTTTACTTAAAAATATGATAATAATTACTAAATTTGGATAGTAATCCTGAAACGCTTATGATTTATATGAGAAATTCATAAACAGATAAGCATATTTTACAAGTCGTTTAGTAATTTCTCATATACTGGTTACGAAAAATCTCCTATATTGCATATTATTTTTTAGTTATATTTAGTAAATTTTACTGTGCCTGTTTAGTAAATTTTACTATATTAGAATGGAAGAAAATAAAATTAAATTTTTCTTAGCTTTTAACTTTTTATTATTATTGCTGTCATTTTAATTATTATTGTTACTTATGTCATCTGTATTGGTGTTGGAGTCGATTTTTGTTTTTTAAAAAATCACTTGTTCCAACCGAGATTCGAACCCTGATCTCCCGCGTGCGAGTCCTTTCCTATGTCTGACGGCCCGATGTCTCCTTTGGACAAAAGTTTCAGAACTTGTAATACATATTTGTATATGCTATCCCCACCAACTTAATTTTATCTATACACAGTAGAATTTACTATACAGATAGTAAGAAAATATAATCGTGTTAGCAAAAAATACATTGCATAGTAATCTTTAATATTTTGTATAGTAACAAATCCTATACTTTATTACAAAATTTATTTTCTTAAATTTATATTTATTAATAGCATAGTAAAATTTACTATATAGATAGTAAAAAATATAATGGTCTTAGCAAAAAATACATTACGCATAGTAATTTTGAATATCTTATTATGTAATTATTTCTCATTTTTTTCACAATTCCAACTTACCCCCCTAAGTGAATTTTTACTATTGATCAATTTCACCCCCAGTAAATATAATGATTGCGAATAAAAATTACCTACAATATTTATTACGACAGTAAACTAATTTTTTTTTCTCTGTCAATTGGAAACTTTTCAATTTTCATTAAACTTATTTATTTATTTTTAAGTGCATCATTAATTTTTATTTATTCATATTTATTTTTTTATGAATTCCGTTTTATGCTTATCATTATTAAAAGTTATTACTCCAGGCTAAAATCAATAATGAATTTGCATCTCGACGATTAAATATTTTACTTCAGTTTCTTTCACAAAAAAAAAAAAAAAAAAATATGAATTTTAAGAGGAAAGAAAAATAAAAACAAGTATCAGAAAACAATTTAACATTTTTTTTTTTTTTATTAATATTTGTTCTTTTAATATCTCAATAAAAATAATCATAAATTTAAATTCTTTATAAAAAAAAAAAAAAAAAAAACTGTCGTAAAGATTAAAAAATTTTTTTCTCATAAAATATTTAGTCATCAAATTTTACTGCACATCATATATTTACATCACAGTATCAAAGATATTTTATTTTATTTTTAGTAATTATGTCAGAATTCTTGCAAAAAAGAAAAAAAAAATAAACAATTGAAGTAAATTTCGATTTATTTTTTGGCGTTGTCATAAGAAATATAATCAGGATATCTTGGATAGAACCATGCGCCTCCCCATGAATTTGTAAATACAGGTGTCGCCATTGTGTGGGCCGTTATAACCAAAACGACGGTAATAAACAATAAAAATTTTGAAATGAACGTCATTTTAAATAAAAATTATTTTTTTTCTGAAAAAAAAAATATTTAATTAATAATAATAATTATTATTTATAAAATTAAAAAATAAAAATATATAATTAATATTTGATAATGAATAAAAGTAAAAACAGAGTAAGACAGATTATTGAAATTTGATGAAATAAATAAAATATATAAACAAGCAATAATGACTTACAAAAAAATTTAAAGAATCAAAAATTAATTTTTAAATACAGTACTACCTAAGTAAGTTACGACGATTTGGGACCGTCGTAATAGTTTAAGGGGCAATAAAAGTATTAGTCTCGATTGACCTGGAGCTAGGAAGGGTATGTAGGTGTGAGGGATCGTTAGTGTCTGTAAATCCAGGCAAAAAAATTTATCAGTAACATTTAATTTTTCATTTCTCGAAATCAATATAAATAATTATTATTTAATTTTACTTGCAATAATGAATCAAATAAATTTTTTCTTAAATAAATAAATTTTTAACGATTGTTTTATTAGAAAAAAAATAATGATTAAGTAAATAATATTAGAAATTTTAAATATTCATTTGTTTTATGATTAATATTAAATCTGATATTAATTTAAAACTTAAGTAACGGCTGGATGGGTTATCTTAAAGTCTAATAAACTAAATTAACTCAAAATTTATCGATTGTATATTTTTTACAATTTTAGCATGTCCACATTACCCCTCAAAATCTCATGAAATGATCAGCTACTTTATAAAATACAATAAACATACTCTCACACACACACTATGAAACTGAAATGTAATATGAGGGTCTCAGGTAGTTCGAAAATTTTTTTTGGTGGTTTAGAGTTAAGCACGAGTTGTAAAAATGAGAAAATTCGTAATAGTGTAAGGTCGTAACTTACTCAGGTAGTACTGTAATTAGTTTGTAATTGTGGTTGAATAATTGTTTAATAAATATTTATGCTTACCAGATGTTTCAATCGATATTATCTCAAGTAGATCGAGTGTCAAACAAAGTCTAAATAATTGTTATTATTATTTGAAGTGTGTCGCTTACAACTGTCTCGATGCTTGTGACTATTGTACTTGGCCTCCGGTCTTTTATATGTACGTGCGCTAATACATCAGCTGTATTTACAATGACGTACATTAGATTTATGAAGTCAAATACGGAATATTTTGCTTCAGATACGAGCTTAGTGATTGTACATACTATAGTCTCGTTGTATGGACCCGAAAATATTTATTAACAATTTATAAATATTACTATCTATGCATTAATGCGTTTATCAATTAAATGATAATTTAACAAAAATATTTATAGCTCTTATATATAATATAATTAAATTACAATTTTTTTGTATTTATGGTTCAACTCCACAGCGGATGAAGCCATTGGCTCTAGGTAGATCTATTGTTGAGCCTTTGAGACTCGCAAAAAAATGAAAAAAATTGATGTTCAGTTTCACTGACGTTATCAGTGAATTGCTTATTAGTATAACCAGTAAATTTCACGGCTTTAGACAGTGATTTTGTTTTATTCAGCTAACGGTTATTTCACTGATGTCATCAGTGATTTAATTTTACGGAAGCCATCAGTGATTTAAATAATGTTTTAGTTACCATTTCTATATATAGCCGGTGAATGTTACTGACTAAACTAGTAATAAAATTTTACTGATTCAATCAGTAAATCAGTAATTTTGATTCACTGAGGCCATCAGAGAATTACTCTGATTTAATCAGTAATTCAGTTTCACTGAGACAGTATGAAAATTTCACTAATTCGGTAATTAAATTGATTTCTCTTGAGCTAACAGTTGTTTCACTGATTTCACTAGTGATCTAATTTTACTGAAGCTATCAGTGATTTTAATTGATTATGAGCTACCATTTTTAGAAATTATCAGTGAATTTTACTAACTCAACTAGTACTGAAATTTTACTGATTCAATCAGTAATTCTGTTTCACTGAGACCATTAGAGAATTTCACTGATTTAATCAGTAATTCAGTTGCACTGAAAAAGTAAGAAAATTTCACTAATTCGATTATCAAATCGATTTTTTTCAAACTAACGGTTATTTTAGTGAGTGCATCAGTGATTTAATTTCACTGAGGCTAGCAGTGATCTAAACTAACTTTGTAGCTACCATTTTTAAAAATAACCTGTCAATTTCACTGACTGAACTAGTGGTGGAATTTTACTGATTTAATTGGTAATTCTATTTCACTGAGATCATCAGAGACTTTTACTGATTCCATCAGTAATCCAGTTTCACTGAGACAGTAAGAAAATTTTTAGTAATTCGATAATTAAATAGAGTTCTCTCAAAGGTTATTTCACTGATCTCATCAGTGATTTAATTTCACTGAAGCTAGCAATGATTTGAACTAATTTTTTACCTAACATTTCTAGAAATAATCGGTGACTTTTACTGACAAAACTAGTGATGGAATTTTATTGATGTAATCAGTAATTCTGTTTCACGGAGATCATCAGTGAATTTCATTGATTCAATCAGTAATTCAGTTTGACTGAGACAGTATAAAAATTTCACTGATTCGGTAATCAAATTGATTTCTCTTAAGCTAACTGTCATGTTACTGAATCCATCAGTAATTTATTGTCACTGAAGCTAGCAGTGAATTTAAAATATATTTGAAATTTCGTCTTTAAATTTGCTTAAATCTGCTCAGATCTTATTACAAATCTTCAGATCTGCATTTTTTCCCGGGTTCTAAATTTGAATTTTTTGCACGCCCCTAATTAATACCGAATGTCAATTACAAAAACTATCATCAAAGTCTAAGTATGCATGATTTTTTCTTTTTAAAGTTTCTTCAACTCAAAGAACTGAGGAATGTTCTTTGAAGTCGACCACCAGGATCAACTGTTTTACAATTTTATTTCCTATACACAGATGATTTATTGCGTACACTTGTATTTGAATACGTCATCTATTTAATTTTAATTTTTGAAGATAATCATATCAAGGTTTTGTTTTTTTTTTGTAAATACATAAAGCTTTCATTTTAATGTATCTTTTTAATTTACTGAAGTACAAATATTAAAAATTAATGAAGGTAACATTGTTATTAATTCGTTGTTATTTGTATAACATCATCATTAAAAAAAAATATGATCAAGACTCAGGTTAAATGAACCATTAAAAGAATTGGTAATTTTATATGATTATAGAAGCTAATTACTCGTTAGTAAATTATTTTATGGAACTGAATAAAATTCATAAAATTAAATAAAATTCAAATCCAGTAGGAAAAAAGTGAGCGAACGTCAATGTCGCATTGATCTACACGTGCGTGTGCTGATCAATTACTCATCCCGAGTGAATATTAAAAAGGTAATTGGAGCCTCCAAATCCTACATAAGGGTAAGGAGGTTCAACTTATCTTGTTAGAATATGAAGATCCATGCATTAAAAAGGTGATTTGAACCTACACGTGGTAACTTTGTCCACTTTTACCAAGTTTAGGTTCAAATCATCTTTTTAAAAAGGTAAAACAAGCCTCCAGAGCCTAAATTTATAGATCGAGAGACTCTCATCGGATCGCGGACAATTGGTAAAGAAACAGAAGGGAAAAGGAGGCCACTAATTAGAAATGGCCACCGTGATCGAAAAAAATTTGAAATTTAAAAATTCAAAAAATAATTTCTTAGTAATAAATGTTTTGTTGTGAGTTGGAAAATAATAAAATTTAAAACATTAATAATAATAGCTAAAGTTGTACAAGTAGGCGTTCGAATAGAATAGTACTGCCATTCGAAATTCGAATTGAATAATTAGAGCCTTTGACTTATTGGTATATGATTAATTAATTATTTTATGTGAACAATAAATGCGAATGATGTATTGGATAACGGAAACTGCCAAAGAAATTTAAAACAACGGCTGAAAAATAATCTGCTGCCGCCGGGATTCGAAACCAAGACCTAATGAATATGAAGCACAACCACTGCCGCACTGCTACTCGGACGCTCACGATCAATTGGAAATATCTTTATGTATTTAAAACGCAGATATTATTATAACAATAATATCATGCTAAAGAATTGAGCTCATTCGAAGTTACAGATTAAAAGTATGTAGGGCTTGGAGGGTTAAAACATCTTTTTAAAAAGGTGATCAAGTCCTCCATGCGCTTCGTTTAGAGTATTGAGGACTTGAGTAGCATTTTAAAATATACAGTAGGCCTTAGAGGGTTAAAATACCATTTTCAAAAGGTGATTTACTCCTCCATAGGCTACTTTTAGGACATCGAGGACTTAAATAACATATTAAATTCAGTGGCAAGTCCAACATCAAAAGAACTGAGGCTTGGAGGCTCAAACTACTGTTTTAATTTTGACTCGGGATACCTTTGGAGAAATCACGTTGGCATGCTTATTGAGATTAGAGTTAATCATGGGTTTGCTTAAAAAGTCGATCACACAAGTGTTTTCCAAAGCCGGATGACTTATCACATCGTGTTTATTGTAAATAGTCAGACACGGAAATCAATTTGCGAGCAATGATACTTTGCGAGATCATAAGTATGCTTATGTAAGAAGGACACTTCAATATATTTCACTTGCTAGTAGATAAAACCAAATATTTATATAACAATTAAACATTATTAAACCCAACTAATCGTATAATATGGACAGTTTATAGTAAGTAATACAAAAATGTTGAGTGCCTCGAATAATTTGAACCCAACGGTCATCGGGATTTTTCAATCAATTTAAATCATGTATAGACTTCTTCTAAATAATGATCTCAGTACATTAGATTACAAGTCCGATTTATTCAAAATTATTTTATTTTTTTTTTTTCGCATTTTAATTTTTTTTCTAACAGGGATGCCCGAGTGGAATCTCTACTCTTGGTAATTTCCTTATTGGCGACCAACTGGGTTTCCCCTATTGGGGCCCAATAGGTCTTTGTAATTTTTTTTTTATTCCTTTTTCCGGTGTTAACATTGTAACTGCAGGCCTCGAATGCGAAGCGGAGAGGTTGTGTTTTATAACGGATTTGTCAAGGTTACGCGATTTTTTCGCATTAAACTGGATATATTATTTTCATATCACACTTACACGTTGTAAAAAGCACATTAATCTAAAGAGGAAACACTAATTAATAAGACTGTTACTTTCATTAAGTTGTCCGATACGTATTATAATAAAAAAAAGTTCAATAAAAAATATGTATCATGGACGTCAGTTAGTCTGTAGCCAAAAAAAGTCTGTGGCACGGATATCTCGTAAACGGCTTGACAAAATGACTTTATTTTTTTTCACTGTCTTCAGAATTATGCAAAGAAGGTCCTTTTCGAAAATCACTACTGTAGTCCTTCTCATTTTTTTTATAATAAATCATTTCTGTTAAAACCGGCACCATGTAAACAAACACTCACTGCAGCCATTTTTTTATTTTATCGGGAATGTTTTTTTTATCATCGAACTTTGTTGATATCATAAGGTTCTACTTTACCATCAGATAATTTTTTATTATGGCCAACTGTCATAAAATTAACTAAATTAAAAAAAAGACGATTTTTTTGCTAGATGTTTATTAAAAAATTTTGTAATTAAAAATGAAAATTAATAATTTATATATTTTATTGGAACATGAACGTTCGAGGCGTGCACTTTTCGATTTTCCAAACTTTTTTTTTAATAATTTTTAATCCAAAAAGTCTTTGATTAAAATTATGATGTTATTAATAGTAAAAAATGTAGCCTATATAGTAAACTTCAAAATAAAACATTTGTAAATTGATGCGAATGAAAGTATAGTTCACGATTATGATGTTAACATCGTAAAATTAAGTGGAATTCGACTTCCTCGTAAATTTCTAAAACATACCATTTTTATAGTAAATAATTTAATTGCAAAAATAAACAATAACATGGTTTTTTAACTTCCCGCTAAGAAAATCGACGATTTTCAAAAATTTCGGGAAGTTATTGTTTTCACCCCGATTTTCGAAAATCGAGTTTTCATCAGATGTCGACGTTTTGAGGTCCTAGGAAGCTATTCTGACTATTTTCAGAATGATGTCCGAGTGTGTGTATGTGTGTGTGTGTGTGTGTGTGTGTGTGTGTGTGTGTGTGTGTGTGTGTGTAAGTGTGTGTGTGTATGTATGTAAACTCTTTGTAACTTTTGAACTAATGAATCGATTTGGGTGGTTGAGGTGGCAATCGAAAGAGCTTGTTGGCCTTCAACTTTCCTAAAAATTTCAGATTATTTGATCGAATAGACTCGAAAATATTGGCGAATTACGAAAAAAAAAAAATTTTTTTTTTAGTTTTTTATTGATTTCTCAAAAACGACTTATACGATCGACTTCAAAATCTAATCAGCTCTAGTACTCAATAGAACGCGTCAATTGCCACCTCAAACATCAAAATCGGATAATTCGTTCGAGAGTTATCACGGGAGAAAGAAATGGTAAAAAACAGTTTTTTCTAAATATTTTCGAAACGACTGACGCGATCGATTTCAAATTTTAATCAGCTCTAGAACTCGATAAAACGCGCTGATTGCCACGTCAACTATCAAAATCGATTGATTAGTTCAAAAGATATCGGCGTTGAAAAGTTAAAAAAATAACATTTTATGTTATTTTTTCCGGATAAATCAGAATATAACGTACTAAAATGTGCCTGATATCATACCAAATCATCTTTTTTATGGTTTCTTTTGATCATATAATGTCATCGAACTTGGTTTTTAGTTTAAATCATATTATTAACAAAAAAATCGATAAAACGTAGTTTTTAATATTTTTATCGGATATTTCATATTTTATTGTTTCTTACATGAGTCAAAATTTATTTAAATCTTGATTTTGATCCCCGACATTGATTTCTGCCTCAATACACTTATTTTACTGAACAAAATTAGGAGCTAAATTTTAAAAACCGCTTCATTGATGATTTTCGATTCTTAAATTTTCAAACTTCAGCATAACAGGTAACTTGTTAGAGCTTGAAAAGATCGTAAAAAAAAAATTGCATGTGATAGCATTTTCGAGCTCGAAGAGCTCGAAAATATATCTACACTAATGTTTTCGAGCTCTTTGAGGTCGAAAACAGCGGGAAGTTTTGGGGCTGGCCCGCAGGGTCAACCGACAGACCGATTTTTTTTATTTATTCATTTTTTTTCCCAGTAACTATTTGATAAACATAACAAATTAATATAAAATTTCATATTTGTATTTATAAAAAATATTTGCAGACCAATAAATTAAAACGTTACATCAAAATAAATGTAAAAAATATTTATCAGATAATAAAACAACCAAAGAATATTCTCGAGAATTCAATGTCAAATTAAATAAATAACGTGACCAAATACAAGTGTCACTAATTATTTACGTCAGTAGTATTAGTTACTACAAAAATATGTCAAGATTACGAGTATTCGAATAAATGGACGTTAATCTATTACTTATAGGGCCCATAGGTTGAGACTATGCAGTACATACATTCGGTAGGCGAGTATGTGCACCGAAATATTTTGTATTTGACGTCATAAATCTAATGTACGTCATTGTAAGTACAGCTAATGTATTAGCGCACGTACATATAAAAAACCGGGAGCCCAGTAAAATAGTCACAAACATTGAGACAGTTGTCAGCGACACACTTCAAATAATAATAACAATTATTTAAACTTTGTTTGACACTCGATCTACTTGAAATAATATCGATTGAAACATCTGGTAAGCATAAAGATTTATTAAACAATTATTCAACCACAATTGCACATTAATTATTTGGAAATTAATTATTAATCGTTTAAATATTTTAGTAAGTCATTTTTGTTTGAACATATATATTTTAAATATTTTATAAAATTTCGATAGACTGTCTTACCCCGCTTTTACTTTCATTTATTATCAAAGATTAATTACAGATGGAAAGAAAATTATCGGAAGTATTTCGATGCATTATGGGAATAGTTTTCGTAATGGTGTAGGAACTGTAGCCGTACTATAATGAGGATGGTTCCTGTATATTATGGGAACCATCCCTATGATAGTATGGGTACCGTTCCCATACCATTATGGAAAGGGTTCCCATAATGGCATGGAAATTGTTCCTATACTAATTTGGGAACCATTCCTATTCCAATGTGGGAACCATTTCCATAATGGTATGGGAACCATCCCTATAATAGTATGGGTATCATTTCTATACCATTCTGGAAATGGTCCCCATAATGGTATGGAAACCGTTCCTATACCAATGTGGAACCATTCCTATATTATTATGGGAACCATTCCCATAATGCTATGGAAATCGTTCCTATACTAATTTGGGAACCATTCCTATACTAATATGGGAACCATTCCTATACTAATATGGGAACCATTCCTATAATATTATGGAAAACATTCCCATAATGGTATGGGAATCATCCCTATAATATTATGGGTACCGTTCCCATACCATTATGGAAATGGTTCCCATAATGGTATGAAAATCGTTCCTATACTAATATGAGAACCATTTCTATACCAATATGGGAACCATTCGTATAATGGTAAGGGAATTATTCCTATAATCTTATAGGAACTATTCCCATAATGTTATTGGAACCATCTATATAATATCGAAATTTTTTTTTCGCAAAATAGTGTAGAAATGTTTTCGAAATTTGAGATTATTATTAAAATTAAAATTTTTATTTCCAAAATTTAAATTTTCTCGAATGTTCTGCGCCAAAAAAAAAATTTCGGTTACAAATTTTTATGTTTTTTTACCAAATTCGAATTTTTTTTTCAATACTTAAATTTTTGTTTTTATGTTTAATAATATTTCTGTGTATTGTAGAAGTGATTTCCACACTTTTCTTTACATTAACTTTTTCATGATAGTATGGGAACCATTCCCATAATATTATAGGAATAATTCCCATAATGGTGTAGGAAATATTCCAATTACATTATGGAAACCATTCCTATAATTTTATGGAGTCGTTCCCATACTATTGTGGGAACCATTTTTATAATGTTATAGTAATGGTTCCTATATATTATGGGAATGATTCCTATAATACAATAGAAAGTCTTCCTATAAAGTATAGGAACTATTTCTATAATTATAGGAGCTGCTTCCATAATTTATGGTCGTAATTCCAGTACTGGTATAGAAAAAAATTTTACAAAATTATGGGAACCATCCCTATAATTTTCTTTCCGTGTATTTTAAATATTTTATTTATTTTATCAAATTTCGATAGTCTGTCTTACCCCGCTTTTACTTTTATTTATTATCAAAGATTATTTTTATTTTTTAATTTTACAAATAAAAATAATTATTATTAATTAATTAATTAATTTTTTTTTTTTTTCAGAGTAAAATAATTCTTATTCAAAATGCCGATTGTTTCAAAATTTTTATTATTAATTACCATCCTTATGATAATAACAACATACACAATGGCAGTGCCTGCATTTGGAAATATGTGGGGAGGCGCATGGAGTGGGACCCGTTCTAAAAAAAGCTGATTCTATTTTCTACAACAACAAAATTTAAAAAATTTAGGAATATTCCTAAGTGCGCACCTCAATCGCTTATTTTATTTTTAATTATTAATTATACTTTATAATATTAATTTACTTTTTATTATTTATTATGAACTTTTATTAAACTTATAAATTATCAATTTGTTATTTTTATTTCTTATTTTGAATTACTCTTCCATTACTGCTGCTGCAAGGAGTTGATGGAGGGAAAAAATAAAGACAATACTTAAGACGGTAAAAATAAAAATGGCTGTTAAATTTTTCTTGAATTATCAGTTTTACGTTTTTAATTAATCAAAAAGAATTTAGATGGTGATTTTTCATAGGGTTCTTCAGATAACAAATACAAAGATACTGAAAAAAATTTAGGCTGATTAATTGTGTCTATTGAAAGTTGTCGTGTCGACAGAGTTTTGAACGTAACAATTGACAGCACTGGTTTTTTGAGTTAAAGTAATTTATTTTAAACTAATGAAATAACGAATTGACCCAATATTAGGTTCAAATTATTCCTCAACAAATTCTGTCTATGCTAGGGTACAATTTTATCTATTTTTGGTGTTATTGAAAGAGAGTAGATATATTTTTACACAAAAAAGTAGTCGGAAAAAGTAAGCCGTTCATAAAAAATTTCTTAATCACTTTTTAGATTCCCGGGCTGAAAAATTTGATCTGATTTTAGGCTAATTGGATTATTTGATGTGTTTTTGATCTTTTAAAAAAATTTTAAGCTGTTTTTGATCTGTTGTTTTAAAAAGCAATTGTGTTACGGGCAGACAAAACTAGATTAATTCTTGAACTTTAAAAAAATTGAGTTCTGAAATTTTGCGAGAACAAAAGTAGATTAAATCATAGACTTATAAAATTTTTATTTATGAGCAATATTTATAGAAAGAAATATCAAGCTACGGGATTGATTATGTTTTGTTTACTTTTTACACGGAGAGAAAATTATGGTTATAGTTACAATATATTATGGGAATGGTTCCCATACTGCATGGTAACCGGTTTTTTTCAAATGTTGATTATAGGAACGGCACCCATATATATTATGGTGATCATTTCTATAATTATGGGTATAATTCCCATATGGTATCGGTATAGTTCCTATGGAATAATGGTAATCGTTACCATGTAACTATCATAATAGTTACCATAATATTATGGTAATGGTTACCATAATATTATGGTAATAGTTACCATAATATTATGGTAATAATTCTCATACATTATGGTAATCATTACCATAATATTATGGTAACCATTACTATAATATTATGGTAACGATTACCATAATATTATGGTAATTGTTAGCATAATGTATGGGACTGGTTACCATAATATTATAGTAACGATTACCATAATGTATGGGAATGGTTACCATAATGTATGGGAATGGTTACCATAATATCATGGGAATGGTTACCATAATATCATGGTAATAATTCCCATAATATGATGGTTAGGTTTACCATAATATTATAGGAATAGTTACCATAATATATAAGACTTATTCCCATACACACTTAGGAACCATTACAATGTGGTTATAGGATCGGTTACTATTTGCTTGTGGGAACTATTTCTATGAGTATGGTAATCATTACCATGATTCTTTCACATGCGATATGGAAACTGCTACCATAATGGTAGGAATTGTTACCATACTTATGGAAACTTTTCCCAGAAAGTATGGATCTATATCCCATAATCCCAAGTAATCATTACCATAACGATATGGGATGATATTTCATAAACGTACTAGGAACAGTTACCATAATTTTCTCTCCGTGTACTCAGTATCTTTTGTTTAAAAATGTCGGCAGTTAATGAAAGTTTGACAGCTTAATTTTTAGTTGTCTTGACTGAATATTTATAGAATTGAATAAAAGTGATAAAATAACTCTTAAAATGTCAAAAAAATTTTTCTTATTTACTGGATAAAATCAAAAATATTTTGGCATTAGAAAACATCAAAATTCTTGTGATATCTTATTACGGAAGCGCATTAGCGTTTTAAATATTAAGAAAATTAAAATAAATTTATAAATCTAGATTATTATTATTCATATTTTTTTAAATTCCTGTTTTAGATCTAAAAGCGATTAAAAACAGACTAAAAATTATAGAAAATAAAGTCTGCTTTTGTCCTTAAAAACAATTGAACACAGACCAATAATTATAATAAAAAAGTCTGTTTTTATTCTAAACCCGATTTAAAACAGACTAAATATCATACGAAAATAAGTCTGATATTGGCCTTGAAAAAAAATATTTGAATTTATCATTACTTTAAAACAGATCCAATTTTTTTACCCGGGTTTTCTGTTAAAAACTGATAATTGTGTTCACAAAATAGGGTATGGGCCACGACGATCTAGCCGTGATGGCACCTATCGAAAACATTATACTTTCATTGGAATCGACCGGTTGCAAATGAACACAGTAGTAGAGATGGGTGGGACATAATGACTCCATTTTTTCTTAAAAATAAATTTTTTTTGTCAGTGACTCAAGTCAATTTTTCTCGATTTGTTACAAACGAACTTCCATAAAAAACACGAAAAAAATTTATTTTATTAACTTTTGAACGTTGCTTTTCTCACTGACCAACTTCCCCATATTTTTTTTTGTATACAAATGGACATTCAAAAAAAAAAAAAGAAATTTTTCGTCAGTTTTTTCATTTTGCCGTATTCTCCTCAATATAATAAATCTTAAATCTTCCAAAAACCCATTTCATTATATTTTTATAAAAATGACCCATATATTTATATAAATATATAACGTAATCTAAATAATAAAATAATCTTATGAAATTTTAAATATCTCTCACAATTTAATTCCATATTTAAATATAATATTAATCAAGTCATCAAAAGACTTCAAGTCTAAAGCTTACATTTCTCATAAATATTCTCTTACATACATATATATATATATATATATATATATATATATATATATATATATATATATATATATAATAATAATAATCATGGATTAATATGTTGAAAGATAAATGGCTCAAAATAATATATTACTAAGTATATAGCACACTTGAATATATTATTTCACTTTATAGTTCTATATATATATATATATATATATATATATACATATATATAAAAGGAACAGAAAGGCAACCAAGTGGTAAAACGATGCAATTCACTGAATAAGCTACTGTAACCGTTATTAGTTACTCGACACCTACTCCCACACTTGCAGGAATTACCGCAGCCTATGAAATAGTGACACTTTTTTACGAAATACTTCTACGGATTAGATATAAGATTTCTAAAAAAAAAAAAAAAAAAAAAAAAAAAAAGTAATAAATTAAGATAAATGAACCACTAATGGAACATTTAAGATAAAAGAGATTCGATAATTTAGTAAACACGTAAATTAGATATGAAACGCATTCATTATATTTTAAGTGATGTTCGGGAAAGGAAAGAAGGTGAGAAGGGGGAGGGGGATATAAATCCTCGGTAGAATCGGCCTGGTAAATATTTGTTGAGAACTATATGCAGAAGCTGCCTCTTGTAGAAGGGAATTTTTATGATGAGAAATATACGAAAGGAAGAAAAATTAGTGACATTAATTATTCATGTAGAGAGTGAACTTAAAAGTAAATACATATAGAAAATTTGTTTATTTTTAAATTTTCTATAAAGAAAAATTATCAAATGATAAGTAAAAATTGCCGCCTTAAATTGGAAAATTGAAAGAAAAAAAATGGAATTTTTTATGATAAAAGTGAATATTAATGCATAGAAGGACATACTTAAGAAATTTTACTGAAAATAGAAATTGAAATTTAAAAAATTGTATTGTGAAACTCCCGATGTGGTGATTCGTGTTATTAGAGACGCGCTCGTTTTGAATTACTGATAAATCATATGATGTTTTTTTCAAAATCTTTTTCATTAGATTTAAGTAAGGCCTCCCGAGTCAAAATTAAAACAGTAGTTTGAGCCTCCAAAACCTCAGTTCTTTTGATGTTGGACTTGCCACTGAATGTAATATGTTATTTAAGTCCTCGATGTCCTAAAAGTAGCCTATGGAGGAGTAAATCACCTTTTGGAAATGGTATTTTAACCCTCTAAGGCCTACTATATATTTTAAAATGCTACTCAAGTCCTCAATACTCTAAACGAAGCGCATGGAGGACTTGATCACCTTTTTAAAAAGATGTTTTAACCCTCCAAGCCCTACATACTTTTAATCTGTAACTTTGAATGAGCTCAATTCTTCAGCATGATATAATTGTTATAATAATATCTGCATTTTAAATACATAAAGATATTTCCAACTGATCGTGAGCGTCCGAGTAGCAGTGCGGCAGTGGTTGTGCTTCATATTCGTTAGGTCTTGGTTTCGAATCCCGGCGGCAGCAGATTATTTTTCAGCAGTTTTTTTAAATTTCTTTGGCAGTTTCCGTTATCCGATACATCATTCGTATTTATTGTTCACATAAAATAATTAATTAATCATATACCAATAAGTCAAAGGCTCTAATTATTCAATTCGAATTTCGAATGACAGTACTATTCTATTCGAACGCCTACTTGTATAACTTTAGCTATTATTATTAATATTTTAAATTTTATTATTTTTCAACTCACAACAAAACATTTATTACTAGGAAATTATTTTTTGAATTTTTAAATTTCAAATTTTTTTCGATCACGGTGGCTATTTCTAATTAGTGGCCCCCTTTCCCCTTCTGTTTCTTTACCAATTGTACGCGATCCGATGAGAGTCTCTCGATCTATAAATTTAGGCTCTGGAGGCTTATTTTACCTTTTTAAAAAGATGATTTGAACCTAAACTTGGTAAAAGTGGACAAAGTTACCACGTGTAGGTTCAAATCACCTTTTTAATGCATGGATCATATTCTAAAAAGATAAGTTGAACCTCCTTACCCTTATGTAGGATTTGGAGGCTCAAATTACCTTCTTAATTTTAACTCGGGAATATACATGAATCTAAAACAAGAAGCCTGCATTCTCGACATGTTTACTCGAAATTACTCACCCCATTTAAAATTCCTTTGAACGAACCCTCTTATTAAATATCAACTTATTTGCTCAAGCGAGCAAAGATTAAAGTCAATAAAATAAAACAATTCCTTGAAATCGCGGTGGTAAATGCCATCAGTTAAACTTATCCTCGCTAATTCACCCTAGCTCTTAATTTATAAGAGAACACAATCAAAAGCACCAACTGATGACCTGTTAAATAAAGTGGCTAGACATTTATCGTAGGTGTTAGTGCCGAATATCTGACAAAGTCAGTAAGTTTAAGTCCCAAGGGTCTTTTATCGGCAGTCGCCTCTAACTCTATACTAAACTTACTGAGGTCAGACCTCCTAAAATGATCACGCGATATATTTTCTCGGCACGCAATACCTCCACTCCACTATCATATTTACTAACTCAATCACTTATAATTAACTGCCGGCTGGCTACTGACTACTGTTTAATTTTTTTTATTTTTCATACTCTAAATGATTAAATATTCATATCTTTATTAAAAAAAAAAAATTAACTCTCCGTAAATGCTGATAAAATGAGAGATTGTCTTAATTACGATATTTATAAACTCATTAGCAAGTTTTAAATAAATTTACCAGATATAAGGGAGAGGCTGCAGTTGTAACAAGGGGCAGTCGTAACACTCAATGAAAAATTTAAAAAAAAACTAACAATTATAATTATTCTTTTTTTGACTTGTTCAAAATAGTAAATTATTGATTAGAACAAAGTTCTAGTTATTAATCATGTTCCGATATTTAAATATTGAGAATTGTTAAAAATACGCGTGAAAACTTTTTTTCGTACACTTCACAATTTTTTTAATAACAAATTTGTTTTCTAATGTTATGATGTGAGACTTGTATTCATACTTTAAGGGACATATCAAGAGTATTGTATAATCGAATTTTATATCAATTTACTGATTTTTGTTATTGTAATTAGATTTTTATTAACAATTCTGCGTGAGAGTCAATTGTAACACTTGAACGAGAAGCAATTGTAACACTCAGAGTCGTGTATGGGATCTGCGCAAACTGGATGCGCGACAAATCTACTCTGGGATAGTGTAGTTTTAATATTTATAAATGTTTAATAATTTATATTAAAGATACAAATATATGAGCAACTTTAAGTTTAAATACTTGACTTTAAGTGTTAATTAAGTATAATAGTATGTATTAAGACTGAATAATAAAAGCAATTTGGTGAAAAATATCTATTTCGTTCCGTGTTACAACTGCCCCTGCACTGTGTTACAACTGCAGCCCACGCGCCGCCATCTTGGCCCCTGACTTTAGTTAAATAAATTGATTTTTTAATAAGTTAACATTGATTTTTTACTAATTAACCAAGTCAGTCACATAAAAGATACTATCAGCTAACTTTCTGACAGTTTTTAAGTTTACTTTCTTAAAAAAAACAAATGGAATCGAAAAAATATAATTTTTTGTTACAACTGCAGCACCTCTCCTCTAAGTAACGTGCTTCAAATTCACGAATTTTACTGAAAAATTCGACCAATTTTAACGTAATTAACATAATTCAACGCTGTTTCACTTTCTAATTAGAAATTGCCCCCATACGTACATTGGGTCCCAATTGGGAATCGCTGTGACATGCGCAGTAGGTCTACCCCAGTCGGAATCCGGTCGGGAACTTTTGGGACAGCCCAATCTAAAAACAAAAGAATTCCCGGATCATAATATCTAGCCTCATCAAACCTAAGTAAGCCTCAATGAAGCTTCACTTGGCTAAAAAAGCATTTTGAGCCTCAAATAATGCTCGTAGAGCTTCAATGAGCCTCAAATAATACTAATCGAATTTAAATTACATTCGATCGAACTCGTGAAATTATTATTATTTGAGATTCATTGAGTCGAGATTAGGTTCATTTGAGGCTAATTGAGGCTTATTGAGGTCATTTGAGCATCATTTGAGGCTCAAAATGTTTTTTTAGCTAAGTTAGGCTCGATTAAGACTTACTTAGGTTTGATGAGGCTAGATTGAGGATGTCCCAGGTTATACCCAACATCAGTTTTTCCTGAGTTGGACCTAACTGGGATCTTGATGAGATATTCCAAGGCAAAAAATTATTATTATTTTAATAACTTCGTAGTGTTAACACTCCAATCCATAACCATTCCGTAATGTGAACAAATCCTGTTGTCCCCATTATACCAATACTCGTGGGAAAATCTGAATTGCCCGCCACTAAGCCTTTTTTTGATTGGTTGCGCAGAAAAACGTTGTGGGAGATAGGATTGTCAATATTAGGGAGAGAATCTTGTTAAATTTAGAGAGAGTGTAACATTACGGAGAGTCACACTAGGGATATTCTACTGTAAAAGTTTTTTTTTAAAAAAGTTTATAATTTCTTTTAATATCTTGTTTACTTTACAAAGTAAACAAAGCACAGAACAATGATTCATTTAAACAAAGAGCCCATCATCACATTGCGGATTGTTTACTCTTTCATTAGTTATTCTTTGGTATTATAATAAATATACTGTTTACACTTACGCGATCACATACGTGGGTCAGCGCAGTGGATTGCGTGAAAGACTTTGAATCGGAAGGATGCAGGTTCGAGCCCAGCAGTCACCGGGATTTTTTCATCAATCAGGTCTTACCCAATGGGGAACATATAGGGATTGCTCGATCGGGGCCTAAGTACATTTCTGCGTTACTTCCCAAAGTAGGGCCCCAATTGGGTCCAAAGTCGGTGCACTTAAAAATTTCTAATCAGGATGTGTAATTTATTTAAAAGTTGCTCTTGTAATTAATAAAAACAAAAATTGAGGTCACTGTTCTGTTCAGATAATAAAGAAATAAATTTCAAACAGAAAACAATTTCTTGACAAACAAAAAAAAACAAAAAAATATTCACACTATTGTATACATTGTATTGAATATATTTGTCACAGTACGGTCATTAAAATGACAAATAAAATAAAATTAATAAAAGAAAAAAATATATTCCAAAGAAATGACGGTCAACTGTTGTATGAATAAGAAAGATGTGCGTTCATGAATCATAGTCTCAACTTTTTTAAAAACTTAACGCTTTCAATAGGCGCGGAATATATATGTATGTATATGTATATAAATCTATATGAATATACATATACAAAATGACAAGTCGTGAGGTATTTTAACTCTCTAGAGCTATTACTCTGCCCCAGATATTGTGTCCCATGTGGTCTTTTTATTCTTGACACTAAATTTAATGAGCACCAATATAAAAGCTTAATTTTTATTTTTTTTTTTTTTTATCATTTGAGTCTTTTAAAAAATATTTATTTTACTTTTCAATGCATTCAAATATTCGTTTATTTATTTTAGAGTCACATAAATATTTTAAATAATTATAATCTCAGTATTTTTTTACTGAGTTGTTAATTTTTCTAAACTGCTCAGATTTGATTATTATTATTATTATTATTATTATTATTATTATTATTATTATTATTATTATTATTATTATTATTATTATTATTATTATTATTATTATTATTATTATTATTATTATTATTATTATTATTATTATTATTATTATTATTATTATTATTATTATTATTATTATTATTATTATTATTATTATTATTATTATTATTATTATTATTATTATTATTATTATTATTATTATTATTATTATTATTATTATTATTATTATTATTATTATTATTATTATTATTATTATTATTATTATTATTATTATTATTATTATTATTATTATTATTATTATTATTATTATTATTATTATTATTATTATTATTATTATTATTATTATTATTATTATTATTATTATTATTATTATTATTATTATTATTATTATTATTATTATTATTATTATTATTATTATTATTATTATTATTATTATTATTATTATTATTATTATTATTATTATTATTATTATTATTATTATTATTATTATTATTATTATTATTATTATTATTATTATTATTATTATTATTATTATTATTATTATTATTATTATTATTATTATTATTATTATTATTATTATTATTATTATTATTATTATTATTATTATTATTATTATTATTATTATTATTATTATTATTATTATTATTATTATTATTATTATTATTATTATTATTATTATTATTATTATTATTATTATTATTATTATTATTATTATTATTATTATTATTATTATTATTATTATTATTATTATTATTATTATTATTATTATTATTATTATTATTATTATTATTATTATTATTATTATTATTATTATTATTATTATTATTATTATTATTATTATTATTATTATTATTATTATTATTATTATTATTATTATTATTATTATTATTATTGTTTGATGGGGGGGGATCCCTTTCAAAAATTTGATAAAAAAAATTATTTTCTATTTTTCTTCTAATTACCATACATTAAATATATATTTGCGCATTTTTACCCTTACGCATGATATGTGAGGCAAAATGGAACAGCCAAAACGTCTGAAAAAATGATTTTTTTATATTTTTATCGTCAAATTATAAAAAATTCAGGAGGGGGGCGGGGAAAAATAGGCCCCCTTAAATTTTGGGACCCATTTCCCCCCGAAATCATTCGAGGCACTCAAAATTTTAATAGACCCCCCTCCCTACCACTACTATACTTTCCATTTTTTTGCTTATTCTCTATGCCTTCCTGTTTTTTTTTTTTTTGTGTTTTAGACTTTATTTTATTTTTGCTAAATCCAGGTGTCGTCTTTTTTATTTTGGCGGCAATTTCAAATTCAAATTCAATTATCTTACAATAGTTGTAACAAAATAATTCCAATCAATTTTTTTCTTTTAAAGAAACACATTGTTTGCGTTGAAAACAATACAATAAAACAAAAAAAAAATCTTTTTATTATTTTTTAGAGGGAGGCTGTTATGGTCCAGAAATTTTTTTTTTTAATTTTCTGTAAAATGACCATAAATTTGTTCGAAATAGCGATATCGATGAAGAATTGTTTGTCATGATTAATTTTCATACTAATTCCGAAAAGCCATACAAATTAACAACTTTCCTAAAATAATTTGGGTACGTAGCCAGCTTATATGTTATCGTTCATGTGGTTTATTATATAAAATTCATTTTCAGTTTGTAATTGAAGCTTAAATTCTGTTAGTATTATTATGAAACTTGGTGGTAGCAAAGAGGATTTTGTCAAAGGTCGAACTACGGTTTGATGTAATACTCGATGTATTACACTGAGGAATAAAAAAAAGTTGACTATGATATGATTTCAAAGCCGATTTATTATATATATGTCTACTTATTTTGTCCAAAAGGCAGCTTGTGATATTTCGAGGGAACACGGTCATGCACAAATGGAAAAATCTGTCAGTCGGTTGACCCTGCGAGCCAGCCCTGAAACTTTCCGCTGTTTTTCACCTCCTTGAGCTCGAAAACATTGTTGTGATACCAAAAATTTTCCTAAGTTTTCCTAAGTGAGTCTAGGCTAACTCTAGGATTAAGAAAAACGTTAATACAACATATTAAATGTTATAAAATTTTCCTAACTAATTTTCTCGAGTGAAATCAGGAAATTACTCAAGTACAGTACTACCTTCGTAAGTTACGACGATTTGGGACCGTCGTAATAGTTTAAGGGGCAATAAAAGTATTAGTCTCGATTGACCTGGAGCTAGGAAGGGTATGTAGGTGTGAGGGATCGTTAGTGTCTGTAAATCCAGGCAAAAAAATTTATCAGTAACATTTAATTTTTCATTTCTCGAAATCAATATAAATAATTATTATTTAATTTTACTTGCAATAATGAGTCAAATAAATTTTTTCTTAAATAAATAAATTTTTAACGATTGTTTTATTAGAAAAAAAATAATGATTAAGTAAATAATATTAGAAATTTTTAATATTCATTTGTTTTATGATTAATATTAAATCTGATATTAATTTAAAACTTAAGTAACGGCTGGATGGGTTATCTTAAAGTCTAATAAACTAAATTAACTCAAAATTTATCGATTGTATATTTTTTACAATTTTTGCATGTCCACATTACCCCTCAAAATCTCATGAAATAATCAGCTACTTTATAAAATACAATAAACATACTCTCACACACACACTATGAAACTGAAATGTAATATGAGGGTCTCAGGTAGTTCGAAAATTTTTTTTGGTGGTTTAGGGTTATAAAGCACGGGTTGTAAAAATGAGAAAATTCGTAATAGTGTAAGGTCGTAACTTACTAAGGTAGTACTGTATAAACAATACTTTCCATATCGCGTCAAAGTTAAGCAAACTGAGTTTATTAAAGAAACAAAAAAACATTCCACAATACTGCACACATAAAGCGACCTCAAGTCCACCCAAATTTCAATTGTAGCAAACACATGTTTCCATTACATTCGTACACAGTATAACGTCCATAGACGTATAGAGTTGGTGTAGTCTGCCCTATAAAGACTCAGTACCCTCAGTCTTCAGTAGTCAAAGGCTAGTTGTTGTTATATTGTATGCACAGTATGTATACAAAACTAAAGGGGTTATAGCTGTTCTAAGTACCGCCTTAGGCTACTCATACACTCATAGACTTATAACTGTAGAGTATCCAGCTTAGTAATGTTACATTACGAATTTACACTGAAAATGGCCTTTAACCACGCCGACAGTATAATAGCACAAGCATTCACTGTTTATTGTCTGCTTAAGCTCATTCCTAACCAAAGAGACCACCTTTTGTCGGTCACTTTTAATTAAAATTAATATTATTTTACTTTTTATAAAAATAACTATTCATTTCGGGATGTTGATTATCAACCGAGGGAAACGAGTCTTGCATTTATGTTAATGTTTAATATATATATGTGAAAAATATCAATGCAGATAGACAAATGCAATATTTATTATCAAATGTATGGAAATCATTATAAAATAGTGATAAGTACAAAAAGATTCTTGAATGGTCGTTATACTGTTATATTTACTATTAGTATTCTTTATTGACAAAATTCCTATTTTCAATGAGTATTAGGGTGGCCTAAAAAAATTAACTATTTTTTTGGAGTCTCTTATGAAAATTTGTTGGTTTACGATGTTTTAAGAAGCCTCTCCAAAAATCGACAGTGAAAAATTCTCATGAATTATTATAACATCAAAAAAATTTGGTAAATCCAAAAGTCCACGCCTCGAAGGCTCATATTGCAATAAAATAAATTATTAATTTTTTTTTAATTACAAAATTTTTTGTCAAACATCTAGACATTCGTTAGTTTTTTTTTAATTTAGTTAATTGGATAACAGTTGACTAGTCGATTTCTTGCGACATAATAAAAAAAAACACACAATTATCTGATGGTAAAGTGGAACATTATTATATTAGCAAAGTTTGATGATAATCATATCTTATAATGATATTAGTAATAGATCTTTATGCCTACTTATATTTGTGGGGGGAAAAATGGCGGATTGAGCAGAAGTAAACAGAATCAGTTTTCAGTTTTTAATTGATAATAAATGAACGAGAAGGACTACAGTAGTGATATTTAACAGGCTTCTATTCTACTAAAATCTGAAGCTATTGAAAAAAAATTGGACTGATTAAGTGAGTTTTTCGAGAGATATCTTGCTCACACACGGACATCCCAATTGACGTCCAACTAACCTTATTTTAAATAATTTTTTTCTTATTATAGTGTAGCTAAATAAAATTTTTAATTAACTCCAATTTATTCTTTAAAATTTTTTCAAGACATTGGTATACTTTTTTTTCCATAGAAATGATTTATAAAACCACTAGAAATCATTAAAGCTAGGAAAATTCGGTTTTCCCGACAAGTCGATAATAAAGCAAAAAAAAAAAAAAAAAGTACAACTGAAATATTGTTCTCATATTTATCGAAAGTTATTATTAATGAAAGTATAATAAATTGCATTATGAAACTCTTTGAAATAAAAAGATATATGCATATAGTGGAAAAAAACCTAAAATTTTCGATTCAATCCTGAAATAGATACAAGCATGGGATAGAAATATATCCAATGAATATGAAAAAAAACAAATAGAATAAAAACGGATAAAAAACGGATGTTTTGAATTTCAATGCAATTCAAATGCTATCTTTTGCATTTCAATCTGACAATGATTAAATTTAGGTCATTCCGATAGATCAATAAACAAAAAAATTTAGAGACGTTTTGTGTATTTTTTTTCAAAGACTATTATGATTTGTGCTAATGGAAATGCTGAAAACTAAATCACTGAATCACTAAATCATCACTGGATATCAGTGCATATTTATTATTGGTTGTTGAGTGATAAATATATTGAAGATTATGATCAAAATAATTGTTTTACGTATCATTGGGCTACCGTATTAAAATAAATACATTTACTTGTTTATTCAGCTAATAATTCTTTTACTATAGAAAATATAAACATGATACAGTACTACCTTAGTAAGTTACGACCTTACACTATTACGAATTTTCTCATTTTTACAACTCGTGCTTAACTCTAAACCACCAAAAAAAATTTTCGAACTACCTGAGACCCTCATATTACATTTCAGTTTCATAGTGTGTGTGTGAGAGTATGTTTATTGTATTTTATAAAGTAGCTGATCATTTCATGAGATTTTGAGGGGTAATGTGGACATGCAAAAATTGTAAAAAATATACAATCGATAAATTTTGAGTTAATTTAGTTTATTAGACTTTAAGATAACCCATCCAGCCGTTACTTAAGTTTTAAATTAATATCAGATTTAATATTAATCATAAAACAAATGAATATTTAAAATTTCTAATATTATTTACTTAATCATTATTTTTTTTCTAATAAAACAATCGTTAAAAATTTATTTATTTAAGAAAAAATTTATTTGACTCATTATTGCAAGTAAAATTAAATAATAATTATTTATATTGATTTCGAGAAATGAAAAATTAAATGTTACTGATAAATTTTTTTGCCTGGATTTACAGACACTAACGATCCCTCACACCTACATACCCTTCCTAGCTCCAGGTTAATCGAGACTAATACTTTTATTGCCCCTTAAACTATTACGACGGTCCCAAATCGTCGTAACTTACTAAGGTAGTACTGTAATAATCTACTATCGATATTATCCGATATTTGTATAGGTACTTCATATACATCGTTACATGACTTTCTCGGGTAAATAAGTATAAAATACTTTAATGAAAAATTCTTTATGTATCTTAAAATGAGATTACTTTACTTATTGTTTATAAAAAAGTGATCCTTTATATTTATGCAAAATGTTTCGTATTGATTATAATCATTTTTATTTAACAATAAATCAATCTAATTTATGACAATATTTCATTACTTATGCTCATTTTATATTACCGTCGAGATCAATTCAAATGAGAAGATAAAGCTGATCTCATATGAAATATGAAACGTTTACTTTTAAATTTAATGGCTTCAATCCTATATATTTTATATTATATTGATATATATTCAATATATTTTTAATCAGACATATCAATTTTTATTAGGATAGAGATAAAAACAGATCTATTTAGATCTAGCGAATTAAATCAAATTTGATCTGAGCAGATCTAAGAGTATTTTTCATTTACCTTGGTCTGTTCAGATCCCAGCAGATCTCTTCTGATCAGAGTAGATCTAATCAGATCTAAACAGATCTGGCCAAAATGCAGATCTGTTCAGATCTGAAACATCAGATCTAATTTGATCTGAATAGATCGAAATTTTTTTTCCCGAGTAAGCACCATTTCTATTACCGATATTCTATGAAAACCTGTTGCTTGGTTATTGTAGCCTTGTTTCAAGTTTACGTAAACTAATTATACGATACGAGAACAAAAACTAAGTAATTATGATAATATCCAATTGCTTTATGTTTGAAAGCGAAATTATCTACAATAGATACTGATAAGTGATTCAAGGAAATATTGATATTTTGTAAGTATTCAAATTTAAGGAAAGCTAGTATGTTTAAATTTATTTAAAGTTCTGAATCAATGGATATATTAAATATGAAGGAAAAATTATTAATCTTTGTATTATTCACGTTAATAGAATATATTGAATCCTGTGCCATACAGACTGATCGCCCAATTGAGGAACTAATGGAACTAAATTTAAACTCACCATGGTTGGTGCTAATTATGGATAATCGTAAAAATGCGTTTGTGCCAGGTAGTATAATTTATTAATCCTAAACTTCAGTATGTCAGTTTACAGTAAAAAAAAATTATATTTTCCGAGGATAAACACAATCTAAAACTTAATACGCCGCTTCGGATTTTACCTCAACCTTCAAAATCAATTCTTCCATTCGTTTGAGAAAATCCGTTGTCAAAAAAAAATGTTCTCTTCTAAGAAAACTGGAATTTTTTAACAAATTGATGAGGATTTGTCATTTTCACTATTGATTGATTGCGTCGAATGTCACTTTAAACGTCACAATCAATTTATGATTTCAAATGATATCCCGGATCGAAAATTTTCTTTTTATTATTTTTTACAATTTTGGATTTTGACATCAAAAAGTTACATTATAGTGTATTTCATAATACTGATTCAGTTCAATAATTAATAATTAATAAT
The DNA here is from genome assembly GCF_026212275.2 of Microplitis demolitor. NCBI lineage: Eukaryota > Metazoa > Arthropoda > Insecta > Hymenoptera > Braconidae > Microplitis > Microplitis demolitor. The sequence continues at coordinate 1,447,664 of NC_068553.1, forward strand.
TAATATTAACTTGTTACTCAGATCGAAAAATGTGATCTGATTTTAGGCTAATTGGATTATTTGATCTGTTTTTGATCTTTTACAAAACTTTAAAGCTGTTTTTGATCTGTTGTTCTAAAAAACAATCGCGTTACGGGCAGACAAAACTAGATTAATTCTTGAACTTTAAAAAATTTCAGTTCTGAAATTTTGCAAGGACAAAAGTAGATTAAATCATAGACTCATAAAATTTTTATTTATGGGCAATATTTATAAAAAAAATATTAAGTTACAGAATTGATTATGTTTTGTTTACTATTTACTCAGTATCTTTTGTTTAAAAATGTCGGCAGTTAATGAAAGCTTGACAGCTTAAATTTTAGTTTTCTTGACTGAATATTTATAGCATTGAATAAAAGTGATAAAATAACTCTTAAAATGTCAAAAAAATTTTCTTATTTACTGGATAAAATCAAAAATATTTTGGCATTAGAAAACATCAAAATTCTTGTGATATCTTATTACGAAAGCGCATTAGCGTTTTAAATATTAAGAAAATTAAAATAAATTTATAAATCTAGATTATTATTATTTACATTTTTAAAAAATCCTGTTTTAGATTTAAAAGCGATTAAAAACAGACTAAAAATTACAGAAAATAAAGTCTGCTTTTGTCCTTAAAAATAATTGAACACAAACCAATAATTATGATAAAAAAGTCTGTTTTTAGTCTAAACCCGATTTAAAACAGATTAAATATCATACGAAAATAAGTCTGATATTAGCCTGAATAAGGAATAGTACGGGCAAAAACAGCTTAAACTCCTATACAACATAAATATGATTTATAAACTTGAATTTGAAAAAAAAATGTTTGAATTTATCATTTATTTTAAAACAGATCTAATTTTATGCCGCGGGTCGCATAATAATATAGAAAACAACAATTATACAAGTTATACAAAAAATTTGAAATTTAAAAATTCAAAAAATAATTTCTTAGTAATAAATGTTTTGTTGTGAGTTGAAAAATAATAAAATTTAAAATATTAATAATAATAGCTAAAGTTATACAAGTAGGCGTTCGAATAGAATAGTACTGTCATTCGAAATTCGAATTGAATAATTAGAGCCTTTGACGTATTGGTATATGATTAATTAATTATTTTATGTGAACAATAAATGCGAATGATGTATTGGATAACGGAAACTGCCAAAGAAATTTAAAACAACGGCTGAAAAATAATCTGCTGCTGCCGGGATTCGAAACCAAGACCTAACGAATATGAAGCACAACCACTGCCGCACTGCTACTCGGACGCTCACGATCAGTTGGAAATATCTTTATGTATTTAGAACGCAGATATTATTATAACAATAATATCATGCTGAAGAATTGAGCTCATTCGAAGTTACAGATTAAAAGTGTGTAGGGCTCGGAGGGTTAAAACATCTTTTTAAAAAGGTGATCAAGTCCTCCATGCGCTTCGTTTAGAGTATTGAGGACTTGAGTAGCATTTTAAAATATATGGTAGGCCATGAAGGGTTAAAATACAATTTTAAAAAGGTGATTTACTCCTTCATAGGCTACTTTTAGGACATCGAGGACTTGAATAACATATTACATTCAGTGGCAAGTCCAACATCAAAAGAACTGAGGCTTTGGAGGCTCAAACTACTGTTTTAATTTTGACTCGGGTTGGCATTTGTATTAAGTCTCATGAGTATCTTTAACGAGAGTCTGAAAACATTATAATAACCGGTGCACGTGAACATGAGCGAAGTTCATTAGATTCTAATTAGAAGGTCATTCTTATGTTGTTTAGGTTCTAGTTAATTATTTTCAAGTTCTACAGCATTAAAGTCTCGGCAGTACCTCACATGAAACTAAATTTCAATTCGTATTTAAACCCTAGTTGCAGTATAATTTTAATGAATATTGATGCTGAAAATACGTTTTGCGATTCTTAAACTCATGAAATTCTGTTAAAGGTATCGGCTATGGGTCAATTATCACCGAAAATTACGTGTTGACAGCAGCAAAGGCAGTTTCTAAGTTAATATAATCACTCATAGACATTCGAACTTATAGCCAACATACTAATACAACTTATCTATTTTTCAGTCATAAAATCGGACATTTAGTATTAATGACCGATTGTGAGAAGAATAGTCACAGCACGGACACCTTTCGTGCTGAATCTTGTGTATTCAGAAAAGTATATCTCATACATTATGAGAACAGTGCTTTTTCTATAATGGTTAAAGATGATTATTGGGCTGTTCTAAGTGTAGATAAACCGTTTGAACTAACCAAGCGTGTAAATACCATTCCGTTAATAAACGACAATAATATTGATGACATTGATAAAAATAATTGTTTGGTTTATCACTGGGTGGTAGTGGTCAATCAGGAAGATACAGGTAATATGCTATAATGTCTTCATTTTTTCTATTTACATGTCATTCCAATGCAACCTCACAGACGATGTAAAAAAAAAAAAACGAAGTAAAGTTACTTAGTATTTGGTATGAAGACTATTTGTCTTAGTCAAGCTTCAAACACTGAAAGATATAGTAAGAAAAAGCGTATGATTGCCCTAAAAGTAAATGAGCGCAGACTAATAATAATAGTAAAAAAGTCTGCTTTTAATGTAAAAGTGATTGAATGTCGACAAACCTCATACGAAAACGAGTCTGATATTGGCCTGGACAGAAAATCCTACGGACAAAAACTTATAAAAGTCTCATATTAAATAAAGATGATTTAAAAACCGAAATGAAATAAAAAATGGTTGCATAAATCACTCATTTTAGAACAGATCTATTTTTTTAACCTGGGTACTCCACACGGAAAGAAAATTACAGGAAGTATTGCTATGTATTATGGGAATGGTTCCCATAATGGTAAAGGAATTGTTTCCATACTATTATAGGAATGGTTCCTATATATTATAGGAAACATCACGATACCATTATGGAAACTATTCCTATAATATTATAAGAACAGTTCCTATACTATTATGGGAACCATTCCTATAATATTTTGGGAACTATTCCTATAATATTAGAGGAGTAGTTCCTATATATTATAGGGAACATCACGATACCATTATGGAAACTATTCCCATAATATTATGAGAACAGTTCCTATACTATTATGGGAACGATTCCTATAATATTTTGGGAACTATTCCTATAATATTAGAGGAATGGTTCCTATATATTATAGGGAACATCACGATACCATTATGGAAACTATTCCCATAACATTATAAGAACAGTTCCTATACTATTATGGGAACCATTCCTATAATATTTTGGGAACTATTCCTATAATATTAGAGGAATGGTTCCTATATATTATAGGGAACATCACGATACCATTATGGAAACTATTCCTATAATATTATAAGAACAGTTCCTATACTATTATGGGAACCATTCCTATAATATTTTGGGAACTATTCCTTTAATATTAGAGGAATGGTTCCTATAACTTATAGGGATCGTTTTTAAATATTTCAGGAATCATTCCCATAATATTTAAGAAAGTATTCCCATAAATAATAATAATAATATAAGAACAGTTCCTATACTATTATGGGAACCATTCCTATAATATTTTGGGAACTATTCCTATAATATTAGAGGAGTGGTTCCTATATTTTATAGGGAACATCACGATACCATTATGGAAACTATTCCCATACTATTATATGAACAGTTCCTATACTATTATGGGAACCATTCCTATAATATTTTGGGAACTATTCCTATAATATTAGAGGAATGGTTCCTATATATTATAGGGAACATCACGATACCATTATGGAAACTATTCCTATAATATTATAAGAACAGTTCCTATACTATTATGGGAACCATTCCTATAATATTTTGGGAACTATTCCTATAATATTAGAGGAATGGTTCCTATATATTATAGGGAACATCACGATACCATTATGGAAACTATTCCTATAATATTATAAGAACAGTTCCTATACTATTATGGGAACCATTCCTATAATATTTTGGGAACTATTCCTTTAATATTAGAGGAATGGTTCCTATAACTTATAGGGATCGTTTTTAAATATTTCAGGAATCATTCCCATAATATTTAAGAAAGTATTCCCATAAATAATAATAATAATATAAGAACAGTTCCTATACTATTATGGGAACCATTCCTATAATATTTTGGGAACTATTCCTATAATATTAGAGGAGTGGTTCCTATATTTTATAGGGAACATCACGATACCATTATGGAAACTATTCCCATACTATTATATGAACAGTTCCTATACTATTATGGGAACCATTCCTATAATATTTTGGGAACTATTCCTATAATATTAGAGGAATGGTTCCTATATATTATAGGGAACATCACGATACCATTATGGAAACTATTCCTATAATATTATAAGAACAGTTCCTATACTATTATGGGAACCATTCCTATAATATTTTGGGAACTATTCCTTTAATATTAGAGGAATGGTTCCTATAACTTATAGGGATCGTTTTTAAATATTTCAGGAATCATTCCCATAATATTTAAGAAAGTATTCCCATAAATAATAATAATAATATAAGAACAGTTCCTATACTATTATGGGAACCATTCCTATAATATTTTGGGAACTATTCCTATAATATTAGAGGAGTGGTTCCTATATATTATAGGGAACATCACGATACCATTATGGAAACTATTCCCATAATATTATAAGAACAGTTCCTATAATATTATAAGAACAGTTCCTATACTATTATGGGAACCATTCCTATAATATTTTGGGAACTATTCCTTTAATATTAGAGGAATGGTTCCTATAACTTATAGGGATCGTTTTTAAATATTTCAGGAATCATTCCCATAATATTTAAGAAAGTATTCCCATAAATAATAATAATAATATAAGAACAGTTCCTATACTATTATGGGAACCATTCCTATAATATTTTGGGAACTATTCCTATAATATTAGAGGAGTGGTTCCTATATATTATAGGGAACATCACGATACCATTATGGAAACTATTCCCATAATATTATAAGAACAGTTCCTATAATATTATAAGAACAGTTCCTATACTATTATGGGAACCATTCCTATAATATTTTGGGAACTATTCCTATAATATTAGAGGAGTGGTTCCTATATATTATAGGGAACATCACGATACCATTATGGAAACTATTCCCATAATATTATAAGAACAGTTCCTATAATATTATAAGAACAGTTCCTATACTATTATGGGAACCATTCCTATAATATTTTGGGAACTATTCCTTTAATATTAGAGGAATGGTTCCTATAACTTATAGGGATCGTTTTTAAATATTTCAGGAATCATTCCCATAATATTTAAGAAAGTATTCCCATAAATAATAATAATAATATAAGAACAGTTCCTATACTATTATGGGAACCATTCCTATAATATTTTGGGAACTATTCCTATAATATTAGAGGAGTGGTTCCTATATATTATAGGGAACATCACGATACCATTATGGAAACTATTCCCATAATATTATAAGAACAGTTCCTATAATATTATAAGAACAGTTCCTATACTATTATGGGAACCATTCCTATAATATTTTGGGAACTATTCCTATAATATTAGAGGAGTGGTTCCTATATATTATAGGGAACATCACGATACCATTATGGAAACTATTCCCATAATATTATAAGAACAGTTCCTATAATATTATAAGAACAGTTCCTATACTATTATGGGAACCATTCCTATAATATTTTGGGAACTATTCCTTTAATATTAGAGGAATGGTTCCTATAACTTATAGGGATCGTTTTTAAATATTTCAGGAATCATTCCCATAATATTTAAGAAAGTATTCCCATAAATAATAATAATAATATAAGAACAGTTCCTATACTATTATGGGAACCATTCCTATAATATTTTGGGAACTATTCCTATAATATTAGAGGAGTGGTTCCTATATATTATAGGGAACATCACGATACCATTATGGAAACTATTCCCATAATATTATAAGAACAGTTCCTATAATATTATAAGAACAGTTCCTATACTATTATGGGAACCATTCCTATAATATTTTGGGAACTATTCCTTTAATATTAGAGGAATGGTTCCTATAACTTATAGGGATCGTTTTTAAATATTTCAGGAATCATTCCCATAATATTTAAGAAAGTATTCCCATAAATAATAATAATAATATAAGAACAGTTCCTATACTATTATGGGAACCATTCCTATAATATTTTGGGAACTATTCCTATAATATTAGAGGAGTGGTTCCTATATATTATAGGGAACATCACGATACCATTATGGAAACTATTCCCATAATATTATAAGAACAGTTCCTATAATATTATAAGAACAGTTCCTATACTATTATGGGAACCATTCCTATAATATTTTGGGAACTATTCCTTTAATATTAGAGGAATGGTTCCTATAACTTATAGGGATCGTTTTTAAATATTTTAGGAATCATTCCCATAATATTTAAGGAAGTATTCCCATAAATTATAGGAGCCATTCCTATTACTATAAGAACTGCTTCCTTAATTTATGGTCATCATTCCTATGCTGGTATAGGATGAAATTTCACAAAATTGTAGGAACGATTCCTATGATTCTCTTTCCGTGTACCTAAAAATCCATATGGAATAATGGTCATATATATATATATATATATATATATATATATATATATATATATATATATATATATATATATATATATATATATATATATCATATATGCAGATTTGCCCAGATTTATCCGGATATATATTTTTTCGTATGGGCCCACATGACGATTTTCAATAAGTTTCTATATAATTTTCTATCTAAATCCAGCATAAATCCTGATGTAGATTTTCTCATAGGTTCCTATATATTTCAAACGAAAATTTAATATGGATTTCCGTATTGATTTCTACTTTGATTTCCCAGGGGTATTTGTACGATGTAAAAATTCATACAAGAATCTGTATAGATTATAAATTTAATGAATTATTTTAGAAAACTAGCGTTTATCGCTCAAAACCTGTACTTAAATATAAAATTCGATGATACTCATCATTTTAAGTACTTAACTTCTTTATTTGAATCCTGAATTAGCATTTGTCGCAATGAATTATTCACTTGTGTCTGATGAAGAAGGATTTAAAATAAGCGAAAATGATCAACAAAAATTTAGTGAAGATACCGACTGCATTGTCAGTCCTTGTTCATTTGAATCTGCTAACCAGGACGCAAGTCCAAAGGATATGGTGAGTTTTTCATTCGATCACTACGAATTTACACACAGAAAGGAAATCTTGACCCAAGAAGCCTGATTATAAACCTCAGTGCCAAATTCTGAAAGACCGATTCAGATCAAATAAGGCAGTCCGGAAAACGACAAGCCTAATTCAGTCCTTACGAGGGATATCGAATCAAGCATACTACACGGAGAGAAAATTATAGTAACAGTTACAATATATTATGGAAATGGTTCCCATAATGCATGGTAACCGGTTTTTTTGAAATGTTGATTATAGAAACGGCACCCATATATATTATGGTAACCATTCCTATAATTATGGATATAATTCCCATACGGTATCAGAATAGTTCCTATGGAATTATGGTAATCGTTACTATGTACCTATGATAATGGTTACTATAATATTATGGTAATCGTTACCATAATATTATAGAAACAGTTACCATAATATTATGGGAATGGTTACCATAATATCATGGGAATGGTTACTATAATATTATGGGAATGGTTACCATAATATCATGGGAATGGTTACCATAATATTATGGGAATGGTAACCATAATATTATGGGAATGGTTACCATAATATTATGGGAATGGTTACCATAATATTATGGGAATGGTTACCATAATATTATGGGAATGGTTACCATAATATCATGGGAATGGTTACCATAATATTATGGGAATGGTTACCATAATATTATGGGAATGGTTACCATAATATCATGGGAATGGTTACCATAATATTATGGGAATGGTTACCATAATATTATGGGAATGGTTACCATAATATCATGGGAATGGTTACCATAATATTATGGGAATGGTTACCATAATATTATGGGAATGGTTACCATAATATTATGGTAATTGTTACCATAATATTTAGAAATTATAATAATTTTTTTTTTCTTTAGAATTTTGCAGTGTAAACTATTATGAAGTTATTTATTATTATTATTTACAAATTAATTTTTATCTGACCAAAAATAATATTTTATTGTAATATAGTTTCACAAAAAGATAAAATATACAAAAAAAAACGCTTATTACAAAAAAAATTTATTATAATTTCTAAATATTATGGTAACCATTCCCATAATATTATGGTAACTATTCCCATAATATTATAGTAACCATTACCATAATATTATGGTAACCATTACCATAATATTATGATAACCATTCCCATAATATTATGGCAACCATTCCTATAATATTATAGTAACCATTACCATAATATTATGGTAACCATTACCATAATATTATGATAACCATTCCCATAATATTATGGCAACCATTCCCATAATATTATTGTAACCATTACCATATACGCTTAGGAACCGTTCCAATGTGGTTATAGGATTGGTTACTGTTTGCTTCTGGGAACTATTACTATGAGTATGGTAATTATTACCATGATTCTTTCACATGCGATATGGAAACTGTTACCATAATAATTGGAATTGTTGCCGTATTTATGGAAACCTTCCCAGAAAGTATGGGTCTATATCCCATAATCCCAAGTAATCATTACCATAACGGTACTGGATGATATTTCATAATCGTACTAGGAACAGTTACTTTAATTTTTTCTCCGTGTAAAGAATTCAAAATTTGGTCGTTAGTAGAAAGTCTGTTAATGACTGTAATTAGGCAGAGCGTAAAAATTTCTCACTGATAATTAATAGTATTCTCTTTAGCATAAACTGAAGAGCAACAATTAGTAGCATAGTGTAGTAGCTAACGCGTCCGTTTTTCGTGCAGAGGGTCCCAGGTTCGAACCCTACTAAAGCGAATGCAGATGTCTTGTGTTTTTTCTCGAGCTAACAATTTTTTATTAGATTAGCAATTTTAAAATTAGCATAGTTAATGACCATTGTTTTTTTTGTTAGCGACAAAAAAAAACATTCCTTAGCCCAAGAAAGTGTTTTTTTGGATTTAGGAATTACTGTTTCACACAATAAATAATAATTTTTCAAATGAAATAACTACTTACTTCAATCAGGTAAGAAATTCCACTGAGTTTATAAATCAAATTTTGGAGAAATTTAATTTTTGGTTCAAGGTTTCCTTTTTTCTCTACACTTTTCGAGTGAAAATCCAAAAATTTTCTATCCAATATAATCAAATTATGTTATTAGAGTTTTATGGGAAGTCCGATAGCATGTCCACGAAAAAGTGATCCAACTAAATATATACAAGCTGGTTTTGCGACAATTGTATACAGAATATATGAGCGAGATCCTCTGAATTATGATTATTTGAAAGGATCCTTATATGATCTTACTTCTAAACAAGAGTCTCTTAATAAATTGGTATCAAGACTTACAGGCTTAGTAGAAGAAGGAAAGAAAATATAAACTATTACAGAATAAACTGTGAAAATGAGCTCGTTGAGCTCAAAGTTGAGAAAGTTGTAGTCTACACAGTAATTCAAAAATTTTATGTACACTGATAGAAGGATTTGTTTAGGAGTAATAAATTGATTTATTAAATTTTTCTCAACTGACTTTTTTGGATTTAACAAATATTTAGTAATTATTAACAATATTTATTATAATGAAATAAGTAACTTCTTTATTATTAAGAAATATTTTTAATGCTAACAAAGTCTTATTAACATAAAAGAAATATTTGTTAGTACCAAACAAGGCTTGTTAATATTTAATAAATATTTCTTAGACGAATTTGTCGGTAGAGGGCTACACACGAGCCTGTAGTGGTGTACAAGTATTAAAAAAGCTATATGTGTGTGTCGTTGCGACGTCATATTGTTTACTCCGTTCTAGCTTGCATTGTTGGTTAAACGTAACCTACAACTGAAGCTTTCATATACTTAAATAATATTTATATCAGAAGTGTTTTGTAAATTGTCATCCATATTATAAATATGAAAATATGGAAGCCTTGTTAATTTTATTCAGTTCAATTTTAATCAAATATAAAACCATTAAAAACACATGTACTATCAAACGGATTTTATGTTATTTCTCAGCGTAGTTTAATATAAGAAATTTTAATTTGTTTATTCTAGTTATAGTGTTAATTACTATGAAATTGTATTTTGAAATTAAAAGAACAGAAAATTTTATACGATGGTTGTTTCAGTTATTTTTGTTTATAAATATAAATATTAATGAATGTGTGTAGCTGCGTGCAAAAACATATATAGATATATATTCTTGAACTGTGTGATTTTATGAATTAAATTTTAATAAATAAGTTAATAGATAATTTCTTAAATATAAAAAAAAAAATTTGTTCAAATAATAAAAAATATATTAAATATAAAATATTCATTTATTAATTATTAAAAAGTGATTCATTAAATGTTAAAAAGTGATTTATTAAATACTAATAAATCATTTTTTAAATGGAAAGAAATCGTTTATTAAATATTAACAAATCGTTTATTAGATGCTAAGAAATATTTATTAAATACAAAAAAATGATGTTTAAGAAATGATTTGTTAAATATTAATAAATATTTCTTAACTAAAGCTCCGTTAAGAAATAATTTGTTAAATATTAACAAATCTTTTTTAATACTAAGAAATCCTTCTATCAGTGTAGCAATGAAGTTATTGCATTTAAGCAGCAACGTCTACAGTTTTGTAACGTAATTTCAGCTAAATAAAATTTTTGAATATAATGAAATTTTTATTTTGCAAGTTTCCTATGTTCGAGAACAAGTCGCGCTCATCAAAATAATCCACAGGGAAATCCAGTTCATATATCTATGGGGATTCTCACATGGTGGTTACGGAAAGACTCCTGTAGGAATATGGCATTGCTTCTTACGTTTCCCATGGAAATTTACGTCAAAACAAATTCTTATAGGAATTTAGTAAGAATTCCTATGGGGATATCGACAATGATTTTCCGTGGAAATCTACACCATGCAAAGTTCCATTTTCTGGGAAGGCCAATAGCATTTCCACTGAACCTGATTCATCTAAATATGTACAACCTGGTTTTTTGACAATTTTCCATGAGAGTATGAGATATCTTCACACAAAACACTAGTATATGAACAAATCAAAGTAAGTTTTCATGATCTATCTTCTGGACAAAAGCCTCTTAATAGATTGGTAACAAAAATTACAACTCTGATCATGGGAAAAATAGAGTAAAGACTATTACCAAATTAACTGTAAATATGGGCTGTTTGAATTCATAATTACAGAATTTTCAATCCCGATGAAAAATGTCTAGATCCAAGCATGTATATTGGATCCAAACAGTCAGATATGCTTGGATCCAAATTTTGGCGCGATCCGAGCGGATCCAAACAGATTTCACTATATCCACGAATATATAAGGGTTGAGCTTTCAAGCTACTCTATTGGGAGGATTTTCCTAATACCTAAGACTAACTTTTAAGATCATAAGACTTTCGAAAAAATCTGGGCGTTGGTTGACCCTGCGGGCCAGCCCCAAAACTTCCCGCTGTTTTCGACCTCAAAGAGCTCGAAAACATTAGTGTAGATATATTTTCGAGCTCTTCGAGCTCGAAAATGCTATCACATGCAATTGTTTTTTTATGATCTTTTCAAGCTCTAACAAGTTACCTGTTATGCTGAAGTTTGAAAATTTAAGAATCGAAAATCATCAATGAAGCGGTTTTTAAAATTTAGTTCCTAATTTTGTTCAGTAAAATAAGTGTATTGAGGCAGAAATCAATGTCAAGGATCAAAATCAAGATTTAAATAAATTTTGACTCATGTAAGAAACAATAAAATATGAAATATCCGATAAAAATATTAAAAACTACGTTTTATCAATTTTTTTGTTGATAATATGATTTAAACTAAAAACCAAGTTCGATGACATTATATGATCAAAAGAAACCATAAAAAAGATGAGTTGGTATGATATCAGGCACATTTTAGTACGTTATATTTTGATTTATCCGGAAAAAATAACATAAAATGTTATTTTTTTAACTTTTCAATGCCGATATCTTTTGAACTAATGGATCGATTTTGATAGTTGACGTGGCAATCGGCGCGTTTTATTGAGTTCTAGAGCTGATTAGAATTTGAAATCGATCGCGTCAGTCGTTTCGAAAATATTTAGAAAAAACCGTTTTTCACCATTTCTTTCTCCCGCGATAACTCTCGAACGAATTATCCGACTTTGATGTTTGAGGTGGTAATCGGCGCGTTTTATTGAGTACTAAAGCTGATTAGATTTTGAAGTCGATCGTATAAGTGGTTTTTGAGAAATCAATAGAAAACTAATAAAAAAATTTTTTTTTTTTTTCGTAATTCGCAAATATTTTCGAGTCTATTCCATCAAACAATCTGAAATTTTCAGGAAAGTTGATGGCCAACAAGCTTTTTCGATTGCCACCTCAACCATCCAAATCGTTTCATTAGTTAAAAAGTTACAAATAGTTTACATACATACACACACACACACACACACATGCATACAGACACTCGGACATCATTCTGAAAATAGTCAGAATAGCTTCCTAGGACTTCAAAACGTCGACATCTGATGAAAACTCGATTTTCGAAAATCGGGGTGAAAACAATAACTTCCCGAAATTTTTGAAAATCGTCGATTTTCTTAGCGGGAAGTTAAAAAAAGAAATGTTTATTTTGAAACACCCTAAGGGCCATGCATGTCCATGTATGATTCATTTTTCACGGGTTCTTATTATAATTTTTGGTCTGTGTTCAATTATTTTTAAGGACAAAAACAGACTTTATTTTCTAGAATTTTTAGTCTGTTTTTAATAGCTTTTAGATCAAAACAGGACTTTTTAAAAATATAAATAATAATAATCTAGATTTATAAATTTATTTTAATTTTCTTAATATTTAAAACGCTAATGCGCTTCCGTAATAAGATATCACAAGAATTTTGATCTTTTCTAATGCCAAAATATTTTTGATTTTATCCAGTAAATAAGAAAAATTTTTTTGACATTTTAAGAGTTATTTTATCACTTTTATTCAATGCTATAAATATTCAGTCAAGACAACTAAAAATTAAGCTGTCAAACTTTCATTAACTGCCGACATTTTTAAACAAAAGATACTGAGTAAATAGTAAACAAAACATAATAAATTCTGTAACTTAATATTTTTTTATAAATATTGCCCATAAATAAAAATTTTATGTCCATGATTTAGTCTACTTTTGTCCTAGCAAAATTTTAGAACTGAAATTTTTTAAAGTTCAAGAATTAATCTAGTTTTGTCTGCCCGTAACGCAATTGTTTTTTAAAACAACAGGTCGAAAACAGCTTAAAATTTTTGTAAAAGATCAAAAACAGATCAAATAATCCAATTACCCTGAAATCAGATCAAATATTTCGATCTGAGTAATAAGTTAATATTAATTATTAATTATTGAACTGAATCAGTATTATAAAATCCACTATAATGTAACTTTTTGATGTCAAAATCCAAAATTGTAAAAAATAATAAAAAGAAAATTTTTTGTTAATATTTAAAACATCTGAAATTAAATAACATTATATTCTCAAAATATTAAATGACAGTTTACAATTCTCCAATAAACAAAACCATGAAAAGATGTTCCTACAAATAGATACATCCATACAAATATATCAATTTCATACTCGATCTCAATCATTTTTCTTCCTATTATTTATACTTTTTTTTTATTTTATCTATTTTTTTTGGCAGAAATAGTTCACTAGTTCATCTGTTATATACCCATGTACTTGTTGAGGTTGATGTAGAATGTAGAAATGCAACAACAGAATTGTTATGTCGAGTTATTGTGATTGTGAATGCTATAGAGTACAGGAGGTATTCAAAGATTTTATCTCAGATACGGACAATTTTCAATAGAACTAAAGGTCCGATCTTGGTCTTTAAACTTACACAGACCAGAGTTTACTGCTTGTATAGATTAGAGAATTTAATACAATTCCATTCATCGCATTTGATCTACTTGTCTGATTATTTTAACAGACCCAATTTACTGTATCGTTTTTTTTTCTTTATCTATCACCGTCTTTTTTATACCACTCTTGTACTGAATCTTTATTTAATTATTTTTCTAACGTTTTGGGGAATATCTATTCAAAAAAAAAATACACGGAGAAAAAAATATAGTAAATTTTACTGAAAAATATGAGAATAATTACTAAAAAAAAAAAAAAAAAGTTTGAAAAATCCAAAAGTCCACGCCTCGAAGGCTCATATTGCAATAAAATAAATTATTAATTTTTTTTTTAATTACAAAATTTTTTGTCAAACATCTAGACATTCGTTAGTTTTTTTTAATTTAGTTAATTGGATAACAGTTGACTAGTCGATTTCTCGCGACATAATAAAAAAAAACACACAATTATCTGATGGTAAAGTGGAACATTATTATATTAGCAAAGTTTGATGATAATCATATTTTATAATGATATTAGTAATAGATCTTTATGCCTACTTATATTTGTGGGGGGAAAAATGGCGGATTAAGCAGAAGTAAACAGAATCAGTTTTCAGTTTTTAATTGATAATAAATGAACGAGAAGAACTACAGTAGTGATATTTAACAGGCTTCTATTCTACTAAAATCTGAAGCTATTGAAAAAAAATTGGACTGATTAAGTGAGTTTTTCGAGAGATATCTTGCTCACACACGGACATCCCAATTGACGTTCAACTAACCTTATTTTAAATAATTTTTTCCTTATTATAGTGTAGCTAAATAAAATTTTTAATTGAATCCAATTTATTCTTTAGAATTTTTTCAAGACATTGGTATACTTTTTTTTCCATAGAGGTGATTTATAAAACCACTAGAAATCATTAAGGTTGGAAAATCCGGTTTTTCCGACAAGTCGATAATAAAGCACAACCTCTCCCGCTGTCGCGTCCGAGGCGTGCAATTTGGATAGTAATCTTGAAATGCTAATGATTTGTATGAAATATTAATAAACAGATAAGCATATTTTACAAGTCGTTTAGAAATTTCTCATATACTGGCTATGGAAAATCACCTGTATTGCATATTAATTTTTACTTACATTTGGTAAATTTTACTATCGCGTTTAGTAAATTTTACTTTATTAGAATGGAAGAAAATAAAATAAAATTTTTATGAGCTTTTAACTTTTTTATTATTATTGCTATCATTTGGATTATTATTGTTATTTATGTCGTCTGTACTGGTGTTGGTCTCGATTTTTGTTTTTTAAAAAATCACTTGTTTCAATCGAGATTCGAACCCTGATCGCCCGCGCGCGAGTCCTTTCCTATGTCTGACGGCCCGATGTCTCCTTTGGACAAAAGTTTCAGAACTTGTAATACATATTTGTATATGCTATCCCCATCAACTTTTGATTTTATCTATACACAGTAGAATTTACTATACAGATAGTAAAAAAATATAATCGTGTTAGCAAAAAATACATTGCGTATAGTAATTTTTAATATTTTGTATAGTAACAAATCCTATATTGTATTACAAAATTTATTTTCTTAAATTTGTATTTATTAATAGCATAGTAAAATTTACTATATAAATAGTAGAAAATATAATGGTCTTAGCAAAAAATACATTACGCATAGTAATTTTGAATATCTTATTATGTAATTATTACTAACTAGTAAATTTTACTGAACGTTCAGTAATAATTACAATACAGAATGTATTTTTTCATATCTGTTAGTAAATTTTACTATAGTATTGTAATTTTTGCTATACTTTTTTCTCCATGAATTTTTTATTCAAAATATAAAATTATTCTCATTTTTAATTCAAAATTTAGAATGTTTTTTGATTAATTTTTCAAATTCCAATTTTAATTACAAATATCTCATCAAATAACTAAGTTACGTCAAAAACGCTCAAAATACTTTTTGTAGAGAATTAAATCTTCTATAAAATAGGTCTCTATCAATTTTTACATAAAATTGATATTTATAAAGTTATATCAATTATAAAAATATTACATTTATGTAACTGACGTAAATGTAATTTCTTCTGTTAATTTTTAAAAGCTCGTATCTTTTAAACGGTTTGAGATACGCGAAAATTTATAAAGACTTTTTTGCAGCTCATAAAAATTTGAACAAAAAAGTATTGATACATTTTTTTCATATATTGGTTATTTAACAATATATTTAATATCAAAGTATTAAAAACGTCAAGTAAATTTTATTCTTTAAAAATTAGTAGCGTCTTTGCTTACAATTTGTAAAAAATTAGTCTGTAAATTTAAAAAAAAAGGCAGCTGATAGAAACATGTATTTTAAGTGTACATTAGCAGAAATATACCATCGAGATTTTAAATATTAAATATTTGTTTATTTATTTATTATTTTTTTTTTTTTTCTAAAAGTTGACTGTGCGAGTATTTGCTGTAGAGCCGACTGAGTAAATAAAAAAAATATATAAGCTTACTGTGAACAATAAGTACGTCTAAAGGTGTCTATTCATTGGTATATATGTATATATATTTGTTGTATGATTGTGGTATTTTATTGTGGTGAAGTATCGGCTAGAAATTAAACTCTAAAGGGAAAATGGTAACAGAAAATATGAGATAGAAAATGGTCCTAGATAAATATCCTGGCGTCTAATACTCGGGCTCCTATGTAAATATTTATATTTCATAAATAAAAGGTGTAGAAAGGTTATGGAATAATGTGGGCAGATATTTTATTTTTAATAAAAATTTTATTAATAGAATTTTTAATCAGAAATTACGTGTTCTGAGGGTCCACTAAAATTTTTGACAAATTTTAATATTAGTTTTTTGAAAGAAATAAGGTTTTTAAAAGTTGAAAAAATTTCGTTGCTCATAAATTATAAATATTCAAAATTTAAAATAAGGAAGTACGGAAAGAGTGGGTTTTAATGGTCTCTATATATAAAATATATTTATAATTCCACTAAGGATTTACCTGGCTAGACTTTAATTATATGAGCACAACCATTAAACCGTAACGTAAAAGGAAGACCAAGTTTTTTTTGTACATAATATATTTTATTCCAGACGTTTTATTTGTGACGACTTATATTTATTACATACAAGAAATATACAAAAATTTTGTTAATAAATTTTGAAATTGATGAATTAATTTTTATTAAATGATACTAAATAAATATTAAACTAATACTAAACTTCAAATCGATATATTGAACTTCAAATCGATATATTAAACTTTAAATCGATATGTTGAACTTCAAATCGAAGGCTTAATTCTCAAATCGATACACCAAACTACAAATCAATCAATTGAACTTCAAATCGATATTATAAACTTCGAATCGATATATTCAACTTTAAATCAATACATCGGACATTAAACCGATACATCGAACTCAGTTAATATTTTGAACTTCAAATCGGCAAATACAACTTCAAATCGATACCTAAATTCCCAAATCGATACACCAAATTTCAAATCAATACCTTCAACTTCGAATCGATACATCGAACTTCAAATCAACCATTGAACTACAAACCAATATTGTTAAATTCAAATCGATACATTAAAATTCAAATCGATATCTTAAACTTCAAATTAATGTTTTGAACTTCAATTCGATATAATGAACTTCAAATATACCCATTGAACTTCATCATTAAATTGAACATTAAATCGATTCTGTGAACTTCAAATCAACCCATTGAACTTCCAATCGATATACTGAAGCTCAAATCGATGCCTTGAACTTTAATTCGATATAATGAACTTTAAATATACCTATTGAACTTCAAATCAATACATTGAACTTTAAATCGATACTGTAAACTTCAAATCCTCCTATTGAACTTCAAATCTACCTATTGAACTTCAAATCAATACATTGAACGTTAAGTCGATACTGTGAACTTCAAATCGATACACTGAACTCCAAATCAACCCATTGAACTTCAAATCGATATACTGAAGTTCAAATCGATATCTTAAACTTCAAGTCGATGCCTTGAACTTCAAATATACCTATTGAACTTTAAATCAATACATTGAACTTTAAATCGATACTGAGAACTTCAAATCGATACATTGAACTCCAAATCAACCCATTGAACTTCAAATCGATATACTGAAGTTCAAATCGATATCTTAAACTTCAAATCGATGCCTTGAACTTCAAATCTACCTATTGAACTTCAAATCTACCTATTGAACTTCAAATCTACCTATTGAACTTCAAATCAATACATTAAACTTCAAATCGATATACTGAAGTTCAAATCGATATCTTAAACTTCAAATCGATGCCTTGAACTTCAAATATACCTATTAAACTTCAAATCAATACATTGAACTTTAAATCGATACTGAGAACTTCAAATCGATACATTGAACTCCAAATCAACCCATTGAACTTCAAATCGATATACTGAAGTTCAAATCGATATCTTAAACTTCAAGTCGATGCCTTGAACTTCAAATATACCTATTGAACTTTAAATCAATACATTGAACTTTAAATCGATACTGAGAACTTCAAATCGATACATTGAACTCCAAATCAACCCATTGAACTTCAAATCGATATACTGAAGTTCAAATCGATATCTTAAACTTCAAGTCGATGCCTTGAACTTCAAATATACCTATTGAACTTTAAATCAATACATTGAACTTTAAATCGATACTGAGAACTTCAAATCGATACATTGAACTCCAAATCAACCCATTGAACTTCAAATCGATATACTGAAGTTCAAATCGATATCTTAAACTTCAAATCTATGCATTGAACTTCAAATATACCTATTGAACTTCAAATCAATACATTGAACTTTAAATCGATTCTGTGAACTTCAAATCGATACATTGAACTCCAAATCAACCCACTGAACTTCAAATCGATATATTGAAATTCAAATAAAAGTCTTGAACTTTAAAACAGCATTGCAAACTTAAAATAATCTTATCGAACTTCAAACTCGTTTATTTAACTTCAAACTTACATATCGAACTTCAAATTGAAGTATCCAACTTCAAATTAATAAATCGAAGTTTATATCGTTATTTTGAACATTTACGCAATCTCTCACCCTAAAATTAGTTAATCGACTTCAAACCAATAAATTGAACTCAGCCGATTTGTCGAATTTAAAACCAACTCATAGAACCCCAAATCGATTTATCGATCGTCAAATCAATCTAACACTTCCAAAGACTTCCAATTCCCCGCACCAAAATTACAAGATCGCTGTCATTTTATCCATAGAATGCAACTTCAAATTCATCCATTCCCAAAATTATTTCCATTCGTCAACCAAAGTTATCCTCATAATTTTGTCTTTAACTGCAATATTCAAAATACTAATTCAAAGCTCTTCCACTGATTAGTTATCATTCTCACAGTCATTATTGGCCATTATGATATTACTAATTAATTTGAGCTAAGTCTAATGACCAACGAATGCTAAACCAAATCACAAACGCAGCTGACAGTCCCCAGTGCTGACGTGGTTTACTTCCACAGTAAAATCCCATCGAATGCAAGTATAATACTATACTATTCCATTCCATTCGTTTTAGTATCAGCAGCTATCAACAGAGACACTAAATCAACTGAACCCAATAGACGGAGACTCGAAAAAAGAGACAGAAATAGAGACGGATATATAAAGGGAATTGGTAAGGATTATTGGGGTACATTGGACAGTGAGGGTTGGGCTGAAGATTCGATCACTGACCTAGGGATTTAAAGCATCCGGCTCTTCTGTATCTCGTTCATATCTAGAAAAGCAAAGACGAAAATTCGTAGCAGCCGTTCCGATATGAAATTGTGCACTCGAATCCTCTCAAGTCCCTTGTTAGTCTTGTTACTGGAGACAAGAAGATAAAAATTTAAGATATAAATATAGAAATTTCATCGTAGAAGATAATATTCTGATAAATAAAACAAAATATTTTAGATGACTTGCTGAATGTTTTAGGTTTCGTTTTCTCATTTATACTTTTCTTGCTTATTTTTCACGACTTTTATTGGCTTCAAAAAAAAAAAAAGCGAAAATTGTTTCTCCGTTCCCGATGGGATTGGTAATAGAATTTTTTTTTTTTTATTAAATAGAAATAAAATCTTTTCTCCGGATTTTAAAAGATTTCGCTTGTGAGTTTTTTTTACCTGATTTTCTTCAAAGCTGAAACAGAAATTTTTTTATCCTTATAGTATCTTTTAGTAAAAAAAAAAATATGAAAATATTTATTTCATAGATTTTTTGAAAATACTGAAAATTAACCTACACTTTTCTGTGTATCGGGTGTTATTATATAACGAGTAAATTCTGCAAATATTGGATAAACTTTTAATAAAATGAATAGTTTGTGTTCTAATAGCAATGTCGATAGTTGTTTCTGCTAGAGTGCATTATAAAGGACAAGAAAAGTTCGTATTACGTAGAGTTATTCACTACAGGAGCCAATCTCTGGACTATTTTTGATAAAAGTTCATAACCGGAGAAAAAAAAAGTTTGGAAAATCGAAAAGTGCACGGGTCGAAGGTTCATGTTCCAATAAAATATATAAATTATTAATTTTCATTTTTAATTACAAAATTTTTTAATAAACATCTAGCAAAAAAATCGTCTTTTTTTTTAATTTAGTTAATTTTATGACAGTTGGCCATAATAAAAAATTATCTGATGGTAAAGTAGAACCTTATGATATCAGCAAAGTTCGATGATAAAAAAAACATTCCTGATAAAATAAAAAAATGGCTGCAGTGGGTGTTTGTTTACATGGTGCCGGTTTTAACAAAAATGATTTATTATAAAAAAAAAAGAGAAGGACTACAGTAGTGATTTTCGAAAAGGACCTTCTTTGCATAATTCTGAAGACAGTGAAAAAAAATAAAGTCATTTTGTCAAGCCGTTTACGAGATATCCGTGCCACAGACATTTTTTGGCTACAGACTAACTGACGTCCATGATACATATTTTTTATTGAACTTTTTTTTATTATAATACGTATCGGACAACTTAATGAAAGTAACAGTCTTATTAATTAGTGTTTCCTCTTTAGATTAATGTGCTTTTTACAACGTGTAAGTGTGATATGAAAATAATATATCCAGTTTAATGCGAAAAAATCACGTAACCTTGACAAGTCCGTTACAAAGCACAACCTCTCCGTTTCGCGTTCGAAGCGTGCAATATAGTATATTTTACTAAAAAATATGAGAGTAATTACTAAATTTGGATAGTACTCTTGAAACGCTTATGATTTATATGAGAAATTAATGAACAGATAACCATATTTTACAAGTCGTTTAGTAATTTCTCATATACTGGCTATGGAAAATCTCCTACATTGCATATTAATTTTTACTTACATTTAGTAAATTTTACTGTGCCTGTTTAGTAAATTTTACTATATTAGAATGACAAAAAAAAAAAATTAAATTTTTATGAGCTTTTAACTTTTTATTATTATTGCTATCATTTTGATTATTATTGTTATTTATGTCATCTGTATTGGTGTTGGTGTCGATTTTTGTTTTTTAAAAAATCACTTGTTCCAACCGAGATTCGAACCCTGATCTCCCGCGCGCGAGTCCTTTCCTATGTCTGACGGCCCGATGTCTCCTTTGGACAAAAGTTTCAGAACTTGTAATACATATTTGTATATGCTATCCCCATCAACTTTTAATTTTATCTATACACAGTAGAATTTACTATACAGATAGTAAAAAAATATAATCGTGTTAGCAAAAAATACATTGCGTACAGTAATTTTTAATATTTTGTATAGTAACAAATCCTATATTGTATTACAAAATTTATTTTCTTAAATTTGTATTTATTAATAGCATAGTAAAATTTACTATGTAAATAGTAAAAAATATAATGGTCTTAGCAAAAAATACATTACGCATAGTAATTTTGAATATCTTATTATGTAATTATTACTAACTAGTAAATTTTACTGAACGTTTAGTAATAATTACAATACAGAATGTATTTTTTCATATCTATTAGTAAATTCTACTATAGTATTGTAATTTGTACTATAGTTTTTTCTCCATGTACACAGGTCACCCCTTCCCCTCATCTGACCCGCAATAATATCGAAAAAAATTTTTTTATAGGGTTTTCTGAATTTTCCCTAACAAAGGACACTATAAAAAACAAAAAAAGTTAATATTGTAAAAAATTATTTCGAACAGAAGCAGATCTACGGTCACTTTTCGTAACATTGTATACAGTGTCACCCCAACCCCCGAAAAAATATTTTCAAAGAAAAAAAACTTATTTCAAAAACTTGTTTTTAAAACTTGTCCCGGAAAATTTTTTTTTTTTTTCATAAATTACTTGAAACTATGACCCAATTTATCGACAATAAAAATATTTAAATAAAAATAATAAACTTATGTAAGCGACAAAAGTTTCTGTTATTCTCTATCGTAATCTCTAAATTCGAACCCATGAAGCCCGAACAAAGAAAAGAAAATAAATATACTCAGGAAAAATGTAAAGCATTGAGCGGCGCTTTCAGCGGTTTTAATTCTATTCATCAAGGGCTTTTCTTCACAATCAATATAAAGCGGCACTTGTGTTCTTTTTTATGACTTTACTTCACAGATAAATAAATGAACAAATAAAATAAAAAAAAGTTTGTTATGAAAACAGCTGCTTACACTTTTATCTAAAAAAAAAATTATATTTTCTACTCTTTGATAGTTTGAATTTACAAAGTGGCTGGTTATCAATTATCAGGTTCAGATATAAATATTTTCGTTCAATTACAAGTGATGATTAATAATAAATAGTATTTTATTAGAGTGGAGAACTGGTTTTTGAAATAAAAATAAACACGAGAGTTAATTGAATTGCGTAAATTAGCTTACGGTGTATTGAGTTGAGAATTGTTTTAACTGATTTAAACATCGAACTGGGTCAAACACAGATTATTATTATCGACTTATACTTTTTTTTATTCACTTTATTTAATTGTTGACGAAGGACGATTTTAAAAATTGGGCACTTGGATCAAAATATTTTTTATTCAAAGTAAAATTATTAGTTCGTATTTCTGAAAAAGAATTGATCATAAGTATATACACGAAAAAAAAGAAAACAGGAATAATTACAGTATAAAATGTCGACCCGACTCAGAATTAAAACAGTAGTTTAAGCCTCCAAAGCCTCAGTTCTTTTGATGTTGGACTTGCACTGAATTTAATATGATATTTAAATCCTTGATATCCTCAAAGTAGCCTATGGAGGAGTAAATCACCTTTTTACAATGGTATTTTAACCCTTCATGGCCTACTATATGTTTTAAAATGCTACTCAAGTCCTCAATACCCTAAACGAAGCGCATGGAGGACTTGATCACCTTTTTAAAAAGATGTTTTAACCCTCCAAGCCCTACATACTTTTAATCTGTAACTTCGAATGAGCTTAATTCTTTAGCATGATATTATTGTTATAATAATATCTGCGTTTTAAATACATAAAGATATTTCCTACTGATCGTGAGCGTCCGAGTAGCAGTGCGGCAGTGCTCGTGCTTCATATTCGTTAGGTCTTGGTTTCGAATCCCGGCAGCAGCAGATTATTTTTCAGCCGTTTTTTTAAATTTCTTTGGCAGTTTCCGTTTTCCAATACATCATTCGCATTTATTGTTCGCATAAAATAATTAATTAATTATATACCAATAAGTCAAAGGCTCTAATTATTCAATTCGAATTTCGAATGATAGTACTATTCTATTCGAACGCCTATTTGTATAACTTTAGCTATTATTATTAATATTTTAAATTTTATTATTTTTCAACTCACAACAAAATATTTATTACTAAGAAATTATTTTTTGAATTTTTAAATTTCAAATTTTTTTCGATCAGGCTGGCCATTTCTAATTAGTGGCCCCCTTTTCCCTTCTGTTTCTTTACCAATTGTACGCGATCCGATGAGAGTCTCTCGATCTATAAATTTAGGCTCTGGAGGCTTGTTTTACCTTTTTAAAAAGATGATTTGAACCTAAACTTGGTAAAAGTGGACAAAGTTACCACGTTTAGGTACAAATCACCTTTTTAATACATGGATCATATTCTAAAAAGATGATTTGAACCTCCTCACCCTCATGTAGAATTTGGAGGCTCAAATCACTTTTTAATTGTGACTCGGGAGTTGTGTAATCAATGTAAGATATGTTTCCAGTAATTCGTCTTTAAAAAAAAAATACTAGATTTACTCCCAGTAACTTAAAACCAAATATTTTAACTTTAAATCTGAACTTTTTCTACGTCACCATTAATTGTGTTTATTCAGACCACTTTACCTGTAACCCATTCTACCTAATTTATTTTTTTTTTCTTTATCTGAATTAAATTCTTCTCTTCTTTATCTTCTCTAATATGTAATACATGTAACATCTAACACGCTGACGATAACGAGCGTGCCGACCGGAAACTAGTTACACATGTTTGTATATATTTATCTCTAGACCTCTAGACTCTCAAGTATACTCGAGTGCTTTGACTCTTAGTTTTTTTTTTTTTTTCACAGTAGAGTAAGAACGTTAATAAAAAAAAAAACGTCATTGTTAATTACCAATACTATTTTTCTCACTATTTTTTTTCACATATTCTGTCTTTTTTTACAACTTCAGTGACAGTTATAATTTTAAAATTCTTACGACATCATTTCTTGACGTATTAATTATAACATACATTAATATTATACTTAAATATAAAACATCTGTAGACAAATAATTTATCACTGGAATTTTGACATAATTTATTGCTCTGTAATTATTTATTACACTTGCCTATCAGTCAGTATATTTATTTTTCAGTTTTGTCTTGATGAATTGTATAAACATTATTAAATTTATTGGAGGTTGTTAATTATTTATTACTAATTACTAATTTATAGTTTATCATATTCAGTGGATTCCGTTCAAGACTGAGATTTTTATAAATATCTCGTTAATTATTAAAGATATGATAAAATATAATAAATACTTTTTTATCGAGCGTTAAATTCCCTTCAAAAAAGCTAGAATTGAATTTTTCAAAAAAACTGATATTTAAGAAGTTTTGGTGATTTTTAAAACGATTGAAAATAGTCATTTGAGCCACTGACATAAATGTAATTTTTTTGTTAATTTTAAAAGGCTTGTATCCTTCAAACGAATAAAAATATGAAAAAATTTATAGAATACTTTTTGTAGATCTTTTAATTCTCTATAAAAAAGGTCTCATTCATTTTTTACCTCAAACTCATATTTAAGAAACTGTGGCCATTCTATAAATAAATGAAAGTTGTCAATTTTGCAACTAACGTAAATGTAATTTTTTTGTTAATTTTAAAAGGCTTGTATCTTTCAAATGAATAAAAATATGAAAAAATTTGTTGAATACTTTTTATAGATCTTTTAATTCTCTATAAAAAAGGTCTCATTCATTTTTTACCTCAAATTCATATTTAAGAAACTGTGGCCATTCTATAAATAAATGAAAGTTGTCAATTTTGCAACTAACGTAAATGTAATTTTTTTGTTAATTTTAAAAGGCTTGTATCTTTCAAACGAATAAAAATATGAAAAAATTTATAGAATACTTTTTGTAGATCTTTTAATTCTCTATAAAAAAGGTCTCATTCATTTTTTACCTCAAACTCATATTTAAGAAACTGTGGCCATTCTATAAATAAATGAAAGTTGTCAATTTTGCAACTAACGTAAATGTAATTTTTTTGTTAATTTTACAAGGCTTGTATCTTTCAAACGAATAAAAATATGAAAAAATTTATAGAATACTTTTTGTAGATCTTTTAATTCTCTATAAAAAAGGTCTCATTCATTTTTTACCTCAAACCCATATTTAAGAAACTGTGGCCATTCTATAAATAAATGAAAGTTGTCAATTTTGCAACTAACGTAAATGTAATTTTTTTGTTAATTTTAAAAGGCTTGTATCTTTCAAACGAATAAAAATATGAAAAAATTTATGGAATACTTTTTATAGATCTTTTAATTCTCTATAAGAAAGATCTCACTCATTTTTTACCTCAAACTCATAGTTAAGAAACTGTGGCCATTCTATAAATAAATGAAAGTTGTCAATTTTGCAACTAACGTAAATGTAATTTTTTTGTTAATTTTAAAAGGCTTGTATCTTTCAAACGAATAAAAATATGAAAAAATTTATAGAATACTTTTTGTAGATCTTTTAATTCTCTATAAAAAAGATCTCATTCATTTTTTACCTCAAACCCATATTTAAGAAACTGTGGCCATTCTATAAATAAATGAAAGTTGTCAATTTTGCAACTAACGTAAATGTAATTTTTTTGTTAATTTTAAAAGGCTTGTATCTTTCAAATGAATAAAAATATGAAAAAATTTGTGGAATACTTTTTGTAGATCTTTTAATTCTCTATAAGAAAGATCTCATTCATTTTTTACCTCAAACTCATATTTAAGAAACTGTGGCCATTCTATAAATAAATGAAAGTTGTCAATTTTGCAACTAACGTAAATGTAATTTTTTTGTTAATTTTAAAAGGCTTGTATCTTTCAAACGAATAAAAATATGAAAAAATTTATGAAATACTTTTTGTAGATCTTTTAATTCTCTATAAGAAAGATCTCATTCATTTTTTACCTCAAACTCATATTTAAGAAACTGTGGCCATTCTATAAATAAATGAAAGTTGTCAATTTTGCAACTAACGTAAATGTAATTTTTTTGTTAATTTTAAAAGGCTTGTATCTTTCAAATGAATAAAAATATGAAAAAATTTGTGGAATACTTTTTGTAGATCTTTTAATTCTCTATAAAAAAGGTCTCATTTATTTTTTACCTCAAACTCATATTTAAGAAACTGTGGCCATTCTATAAATAAATGAAAGTTGTCAATTTTGCAACTAACGTAAATGTAATTTTTTTTGTTAATTTTAAAAACTGTATAACTTTCAAATGATTGAAGATAAAAGAAAACGATGAGTACCTTATTTGTAGCTCTTGAAGTTTTCTACAAGAAATATATCTCCAACTTTATGTGTATCTTGAATATTTAATGAGATGTTTAGTATCAGAGTATAAAAAACATGAAATATATTTTTCTAAATTTAACTGACCACAAATTAGTATTCAGTATAAAAAACTTGTTAAAAATAATTCTATCTGTATACACGTGTAGAATATTTATCAGATATTATCTTGAAGTTAAAAACTAGTAAAAAAAAAATTATGTACCCAGGAAATGCAAAAGTGACCAGATAATCTTTTACTGCTTGTGCCAAGACGTTATAAATTAACTACCGAACTTTTATATTCCATTTTTTTTTCTACCCTCCGACACTTGTTTTAGACCCCAGCAATAGACCCTGACATTTCTTTTTATGCCTGACGAAATATAACAGGCTACTAAAAGATTACGATGCAGTATCTCGAAAAATATTTCCGCCAGTTTTTTCCTAAGCCGAAAATCTGTAACTCGAGTCCCCTAATCCTCAACACACGTGCTACAGTAATTATTTCATTTTAAACCCGATAAATAATAGAGAAATATAAAAACACATAAATATTCTATTGGATTTATTTTTTTTTTAAATAAAAAAAATAAATAATAACCCATTTTATTTATTACTTTGTTTTTTCATTGCAATGCGTGACTCTCAAAAAAAAGGCGGCAAGTCGCGAACTCAAAAAAAATTTTGAAAAAAATTTAGTGATGTGGACTGTCTTGTTCACTCCTAAATATTTCGGTTAATAATGATAATAAGTAAAAAGTCAAGAGGACCTTTATTGTAGGAAATTTAAAGGGCTACAAAAAAGGTATTTAGTAATTTTCACATATTTTCTGTTTTTAAGAAAATATATGCGAAAATTTGAATTCAAAAATTGCGGGGTAAAAATTACAGTTGCAGAATTTGATCGATATTTAAAATCGGTCTAACTTTGAAAATATTAATTTTATGAAAAAAATGAATGAGGGTTTTTTTGTAGGAAATTCAAAGGGCTACAAAAAAGGTCTTCAGTAATTTTTACATATTTTCTGTTTTTAAGAAGATATATGCAAAAGTTTGAATTCAAAAATTGCAGGGTAAAAATTACAGTTGCAGAATTTGATCGATATTTGAAATCGGTTTAACTTTGAAAATATTAATTTTATGAAAAAAATGAATGAGGGCTTTTTTGTAGGAAATTCAAAGGGCTACAAAAAAGGTCTTCAGTAATTTTTACATATTTTCTGTTTTTAAGAAGATATATGCAAAAGTTTGAATTCAAAAATTGCGGGGTAAAAATTACAGTTGCAAAATTTGATCGATGTTTAAAATCGGTTTAACTTTGAAAATATTAATTTTATGAAAAAAGTGAATGAGGGCTTTTTTGTTGGGAATTCAAAGGGCTACAGAAAAGGTCATAAATAGTTTTTGCGTACAGACGATATTTAATGAGATATGATTGATTTAGTAATGTCGTATATTATTCAAAGAAAAGATTATAAAAATTTTTCTAAATTTAATAATTTTGGTAATTTATTTAAAAAAAAAAAAAAAATTTCAAATATTTTGAGTGCTTGAAATAAACATGAATAACAAATATTACAATAACTATATTTATTTTATTTTAAAAACATGAATGTTGAATTTTTATGGGCAAAAAAAAAAGAGCGGCCTGTAATTAAAAAAATTGAATGGGAGGAGCGGGTAAAACTAGCATAGTCTGGCTGAAAATAAAAGTCTGTAGACGATAGAATAGAAGAGAATAAGTATTATATATAAAATAAGAAACAGATGAAAATTCAAAAGGAAGAATAACAGACGGAAAGTAAATAATCCAGGCGTGGCATTATTTAAAAAAAATTTTTCAAGGGTTTTTATCGTAACGATTTTATTTTAAATAAATTTATCACAACTGTTGCTACAATTATTTTTAATAATTTGCATTATTATCAGTATTAATTTAACTGAAAAAAGTATTTCAGTCAAATAAATATTTATTTCTGCTAAAGATATAAAATATTTGATCAATTTAATTGCGTAAAATAATAAAGTGATTTGTGGTAAAGAAGTAGTACGTTTGATGGTTAATAAATTACAGCTTTGACTTCAACAATTAACTGTTCAAGATATTCAAAATTCATTGAATACAATTTAGCGAATAATATCTACTCCAATAGTAATAAAATTTTTTGCAAATTGAATTTATTTGTTTTGTCGATGAATGGATCAGGGTTAGCTACCAGGACTGGCCCAGAGTTATCACTCCTGACTTCTACGAAGGCTGGTTCAAAAGCTATACAGAATTAGGCAAAGCCTGGGCCCATACTACCTCCTCTCTGGGACCGTATGTTTACCGTAAAATATCATATTTTACCGTAGAATACCATACGGTTACTGTCAAATACCTATTTGACCGTAGAATACTGTGCATTTACCGTATTTTAGCGTAGGATACCAATTTACTGTAAGACCGTAGAATACTATTTCACTGTAAAATACTATAGAGTACCGTGCGTTTTCCATAATATACCACCAAATACCATTTTACCTATCATACCTTACATTTACCATAAAATACCTCTTGTACTGTAAAATAACTATTTTATCGTGAAATGTTGTAATTTACCTAAAATACTGTAGTCTACCATAGAATATCATTTTACCATAAAATATCGTATTTTACTTATTATACCGTACATTCACCATAAAATACCTATTGTACTGTAAAATAACTATTTTACCGTAAAATGTCGTAATTTACCTAAAATACTGTAGTTTACCATAGAATACCATTTTACCATAAAATACCGTATTTTACTTATTGTACCGTACATTTACCATAAAATACCTATTTTACTGTAAAATACCGTAAAATACCCTTTTACTGTAAAATGTCTATTTCACCGTGGAATACTATATTTTACCTATCATACCTTAAATTTACCATAAAATACCTATTTTACTGTAAAATACCTATTTTACCGTAAAATGTCGTAATTGACCTAAAATACTGTAGTTTGCCATAGAATACCATTTTACCATAGAATACCATTTTACCATAGAATACCATTTTACCATAAAATACCGTATTGTACCGTAAAATTCCGTAATTTACCTATCATACCGTACATTTATCATAAAATACCTATTGTAGTGTAAAATAACTATTTTACCGTAAAATGTCGTAATTTACCTAAAATACTGTAGTTTACCATAGAATACCATTTTACCATAAAATACAGTATTTTACTTATTATACCGCACATTTACCATAAAATACCTATTTTACTGGAAAATACCTATTTTATTGCAAAATACTATATTTTACCATACAATACCATTTCACCGTAGAGTACCATATTTTACCTATCATACCTTAAATTTACCATAAAATACCTATTTCACTGTAAAATACCGTATTGTACCGTAAAATTCCGTAATTTACTTATCACACCTTACATTTATCATAAAATACCTATTGTACTGTAAAATGACTATTTTACCGTAAAATGTCGTAATTGACCTAAAATACTGTAGAATACCATTTTACCATAAAATACTGTATTTTACTCATCACACCTTACATTTACCATAAAATATCGTACATTTACTATAAAATACCTATTTTACTGTAAAATGCCTATTTTATTGCAAAATACTGTACTTTACCATAGAATACCATTTAACCGTAATTTACCGTATTTTACCTATCAGACCTTAAATTTACCATAAAATACCTATTTTACTGTAAAATACCGTATGTGTACCGTAAAATTCCGTAATTCACCTAAAATACTGTAGTTTACCATAGAATACCATTTTACCATTAAATACCGTATTTTACTTATCATACCTTACATTTACCATAAAATACCTATTTTACCGTAAAATACCGGATAAGTACCGTAAAATGCCATAATTTATCTAAAATACTGTATTTTACCATAGAATAGCATTTTACCTTAAAATAACGTAGAGTACCGTGTGTTTACCATAATATACCACCAAATATCATTTTATTGTAAAATACCATATTTTACTATAGAATACCGTATGTTTACCGCAATATGCCATCGAATATCATTTTACCGTAGAATACCGTTTTTTTTCTCTCAAAAATCAGATTTTACTGTAAATTTCGGTGTTTTACTATAATTCGTATTTAGTACGTGTAACTGAATTTACTTTTTCACTTAATTTCAAATTTTATGATGCAATAAAAATGATAATTTTTTTTTTCATACCAAAACACAAAAATTATAGATCTGGAGAAAACGAAAAAAAAAAATAAAAATCAATACTTAATATATGATAAGTAGCGACAAATTTTATTTGCCACAAATTCAGTATCTTTGCTACAATTATATCATTTATTGACTGTAACTTTGTAATTATAAAATATAAATGAAAAATCGTCATGACCTTCTTTGTAGGAAAATGAATGACCTAAAAAAAGTTTCCACTTTTTTTTGTCCATCGCCGATATTCAATGAAATATCAATCGTTACAGTAGAAAATACTCGACTTTAAAAATTGTCACTGAAATACTTATTCCAATATTTTGATAACTTTTTTTTTTCTTTTCTTTAATCTCGATCTTGTATTTTTATTATACACAACTGATGAAAAGTTTGGTTCAGTTACAAAAATATATACAAAAGTTTCCATAACTAGAACACAAGAGCAAGAAAAAACTGAAAAATAACAAGACAATGTAACGAAAGTTTATAAAGAAATAACAATAAAAAAAATGAAATTGAATACAAAATGTAAACTTTTGTCTCCATTCTCTAGTCTCTAGTCTCCAATATCAAATATATACACAAAGGTTAATCCATAAATATAAAATAGAAGTGCTCTGTTATAAGTTAAGACAAAAATAATTGCATTGTCTTTCAGAATAACTTGGAGTCATTTAAAAAGATGGGACGTCATCATACATACATACAGACACATTCGTATAAATCGAAAAAAATAGTCGGTTTTGAACACCTATATATACACGGAGAAAAAAGTATAGTAAAATTTACAATGCTATAGTAAAATTTACTAACAGATATGAAAAAATACATTCTGTATTGTAATTATTACTGAACGTTTAGTAAAATTTACTAGTTAGTAATAATTACATAATAAGATATTCAAAATTACTATGCGTAATGTATTTTTTTAAAAGTCTTTATAAATTTTCGCGTATCTCGAACCGTTTAAAAGATACGAGCTTTTAAAAATTAACAGTAGAAATTACATTTACGTCAGTTACATAAATGTAATATTTTTATAATTGATATAACCTTATAAATATCAATTTTATGTAAAAATTTATAGAGACCTATTTTATAGAAGATTTAATTCTCTACAAAAAGTGTTTTGAGCGTTTTTGACGTAACTTAGTTATTTAATGAGATATTTGTAATTAAAATTGGAATTTGAAAAATTAATCAAAAAACATTCTAAATTTTGAATTAAAAATGAGAATAATTTTATATTTTGAATAAAAAATTCATGGAGAAAAAAGTATAGCAAAAATTACAATACTATAGTAAAATTTACTAACAGATATGAAAAAATACATTCTGTATTGTAATTATTACTGAACGTTCAGTAAAATTTACTAGTTAGTAATAATGACATAATAAGATATTCAAAATTACTATGCGTAATGTATTTTTTGCTAAGACCATTATATTTTTTACTATTTATATAGTAAATTTTATTATGCTATTAATAAATACAAATTTAAGAAAATAAATTTTGTAATACAATATAGGATTTGTTACTATACAAAATATTAAAAATTACTGTACGCAATGTATTTTTTGCTAACACGATTATATTTTTTTACTATCTGTATAGTAAATTCTACTGTGTATAGATAAAATTAAAAGTTGATGGGGATAGCATATACAAATATGTATTACAAGTTCTGAAACTTTTGTCCAAAGGAGACATAAGGCCGTCAGACATAGGAAAGGACTCGCGCGCGGGAGATCAGGGTTCGAATCTCGGTTGAAACAAGTGATTTTGTAAAAAACAAAAATCGACACCAACACCAATACAGATGACATAAATAACAATAATAATCAAAATGATAACAATAATAATAAAAAGTTAAATGCTAAGAAAAATTTAATTTTATTTTCTTCCATTCTAATATAGTAAAATTTACTAAACAGGCACAGTAAAATTTACTAAATATAACTAAAAAATAATATGCAATATAGGAGATTTTTCGTAACTAGTATATGAGAAATTACTAAACGACTTGTAAAATTTGCTTATTAGGGTGGTGCAAAAAAACCGCGTATTTTTTTCTTTGAGTCTCTTATAAAAATTTGTTGGTTTACGATGTTTTGAGAAGATTGTCCAAAAATCAGCTCAATAAAAAATTCTCAAGAGGTCGCTCACGAATTTTTAGAATTTCAATAATGATTAAAATTCGACTTTTTTATTTCAAATTCTTTTCTTTCCTGGCAGCAATAGTTTGTATTTGTGAAATCATGACTACGCTGAAAATTTAAGCCCAAAATTTAAATATTTAAACCTCGCCCAAGAATTTTGAACGTTTCCGAGTGCTGTCTTTTGAACGTTTTCGAGCAACCCTTAAATATTGATAATAAAGCTTCTCGATTTTTTCACCATCAATTTGCATCACAATCAATGAAAATATAACAGAGAAATATAAATAATAAGTTATTTACATACTTTTTTATTTTTTAATTCAAATTTTCGGTTTTTTCGCTTATTCAAAACTTAGCAAATTTTATTGTTTAAGACTGTCCTGTATATTTTTGGTTATGCAAAAGTTATATTTTAGTGAAATGACAATAATTGAATTATAAAAAAATCCAAAAACTAATTCAAAGTATTAGTCACATATTATCAGTTAATATTCAAAATTTTTGAGCGCCGTTTGAATATTCAAATTTCGCGCTAAAATTTTCAGCATAGACATGATTTTACAAATATAAACTATTGCTGACACAAAGAAAAAATTTTGAAGTAAAAAATCCGAATTTCAATAATTTTTGATATTTTCAAAATTCATGAGTGACCTCTTGAAAATTTTTTATCGTCGTTTTTTGGAAAGGCTTCTTAAAACATCGTAAGCCAACAAATTTTCATACGAGATCGAAAAAAAAAATAGCCGTTTTTTTTGCGGCTCCCTAATGTTTATCTGTTTATGAATTTTTCATATAAATCATAAGCATTTGAAGATTACTATCCGAATTTAGTAATTATTCTCCTGATCTTTAGTAAAATTTACAATATTTTTTTCTTCGTATATATAAAGAACTACTTATAAAGAAATATATTTAATAATATGTCGTATCTTAGCGTTAATCGATAGGCCACACGCCCCCTTTTAGACTAAAAAGTATAATAAATAAAAAAAATATGAGATACTCGTTAGTAATTTTTTTATGAATTAAGTAGCTGTCCATTTAGTCTTTTCATTTAATTATATGTTAAGTGACGTTCCTCACCTGTATTGAAATACTAATAATTATTTTTATGGAATTTTTAACAAACTGCCGAAAGTGCCAGGTGAAAATTTTCACCAGCCTTCAATAATATAAAATTATTTTAATAAATATTTTTTGAAATTTTGTAAAATACCAAAAATCAAAAATTCTTTACTTTTTTTTATCTTCAAATCAATATTCTGGCTAAAGTATGACATATATCAAAAAAATTATACTTACTAATTTTATAGGAAATTCAATATCCGATAAAAAAGTATCTCATACATTTTCTTGTAAGTCCAATGGTTTAAAAATAAATTCTGTTTGAAGTAAATCAAAAATTATATAAAATGTTAAAAATTATTCAAATTAGTTTTTGAATTAAAATTCTGTTCATACTATTACTTATATCACAAAAATACATTAATATAATTTTGTAGCAAATTTAATACTCTATAAAAAAGGTCTATACAAATTTTTACATAAACGCAACCCATAAACTGATATAAAAAAAATTTAACGGGGACCTCAAAATTCTCATAATATAAAAAAATTTACTGCTCCAGATTTAGGCCTCAATTTCTCAAATGACGTAACTTATGTGGGTTCCCTCACTTTTTTTCGTAAGAAATAAATACTTTAGACCGAAATCTCAAAAAAATTGACCCAAAACTAAATAATTAATTACAAATTTGCATAAAAATTACTGGAACCTCTATAAAGGATAACAAATAAAAATGAATATTTATTTTTATTTATATCCATTCAAAAAAAATATAATGGTTACTATGAGAAAATAGTTAACCGAAAGAAAATTCAGTATACATTTTTTCAATCAAAATACAAAAATTTATTGAGGACAAAATGTTTGATATTGTATTCTATATTATTTATGAAGTTTAAAAAAAATTTTTTTTGAGACCGATTAAAAGTTTGTCCAGAAATATATAATAACAATAATAAATTAACGAATTTATTTTATTGAACATATAAATTTTTGTAAGTACTCAGATTTCTTTTTCAACTCGAAAATTTTCTAATTCCACAAAACGATAATTTATTTTTCTAGGATTTTGAGAGCTTCGTTAGAATTTAAAACCGATCAAGAGTTTCCATTTAAACCTCATAATTCTCACTGAAGATTTAGAGTGCCAATATCGTATCATTCTGCGTCCGAAATAAAAGATCAAAGGAATAGAAATTTTTGAGGTCCAAACTAGAATTTTTTTTTTGATTCGGGAACAGTTTTTCCCCTATAGTAATTACAACGACAAAATCAAAATTTTCCGGATAATCGACGAAACAGAATTTTTATTTTTTTGAACATTTGATTAAATTAGAACGTTATAAAAAAATTCAATAATTTATCGAGTTGAGTCTACTCATACATATTTATATATATGAGAAAACAGATGTATAATGACGCGGATTATTTTGAGGAAATAGTTATGATTATATAGTGACGTTAGTGACTAGTTAATATTTTGAAAAATAGGATGTAACGATGGTTAGATGTATAATGATATTATGGTCTATCCCTGGCATACTCTTGTTAAGCCGACGGTGATTTTAAGAAAACAGCTGGAAACCGAATGCACAGTAGAGGGAATTTAAGAAAAGTTACAGACCCAACAGATACTTCTGTGAGGAAAAAAGAGGGTAAAAGTTATCGAAGAAGATGAAAAGAGAGAGAAAGAAAACGAGTGTTTTTGATGTGGATCTAGTAGTTGAGGTTTAACTTTAAATTTCTTGGAGTAGGTGGGTCAAAATGTCTTGTAACATCAATAAAATTGATGTAGTACACCCGGGTTATTATTTATAGTTTATATTTTATCCCCTATAGCTTTTTTTTATACATTTTTCAGAGATTGTTAAATGTAGCAGTAGTTTTTATAACCAATGATAAATAAATATGATGGTAATTAAGAACTAGAAGTCATATATATATATATATATATTACTGAAGACAAAATTACAAAATTTTGACATCAAATTTATGTCAATTTATTGTTTAAAAAATTTTTGTTTCAACAAGGTGAGGGGGAGGGGATGACTATCAGGTTTTGAAATTGATTTATAGAGTCGTTTTTGAGTAATTTTCAAAATACTAAAAAAAAAAAATTTTTTTAATTCTTTCGAAAATGGTTTCTCTTAAAAGAATGAACCGATTTTGATTGTTGAGGCGGCATTCGACGCGGCTTACAAAGTTTTAGAGCTGATTAGATTTTGGAATCAATCCATCGAGCGAATTAAAAGTTATTAAAAAAAAAAACATTTTTGAAAAAATTTTATTTTTGAAATATCTCCGAACGTACCCTACCGATTAAGCTCAAATTTTCAGTGTTTATAGTAAATAACAAGCCGCGTCGAATGCCACCTCGAAAATCAAAATCGGTTCATCCGTTCAAAAGTTAGAGAATATTTACATACGTATGTACATACATACATACATTTGGACATCATCTTGAATTTAGTCAGAATAACTTCCTAGAACCTCAAAACGTCGAAGCCGAAAAATGAATGTATATTAAATTTTTTATATTTTTACCATAAAAATGTAAAGAACTCTTTTTTTCAAAATTTCCAGCTGGTCCATTTTACCCCAAGTATCTTGCGTAGGGCTAAAAATGCGCAAATACATTGAATTGATGGCAATTAAAAGAAAAACAGAAAAAAAAAATTCGATCAAATTTTTGGAAAGGGCCTTCTTGTCCAAACTCTTCACTTTAATTTATCCAAAAATCCGCTAATCAGCATATTTTTGAGGACCGATGTTTTTCAAAAACAATTTTACCAGATTTATTATCATCATTTTGTGTATCCACGTAGTATCACATAAAATAATATTATTTGATTTAAATAGGGCATACTTACATAATTTATGTTCCATCCTTGAAAAACACGATTTTTTAGTAGGGATCACACTATAAATCGAAAAATCTGTGCGATTTATTAATTATTGTTTTTGCTACCCCATTACCCATCAGAGCATCGGAAGATCTTCCGAGAACAAAAGAACATCTGTAAAGCAGCATTCTCGCGCCATCTACCACAAAGCCCGGGAAACATTTGAAATTCAAATTTATTAGTAATTGCTAGTAAGCCAAAACAAAACACTAGCTATTTTAGTATTGACACTGTAACATTTGACATTCGTTTAACATTGTCTTATAATTAACAATAAAAATATAATAATAAAAAAAAAATAATCAGCCATGATAGATTAGAAGTAAACAATATAAATAAATAGAATAGTTTATACTCAAGATGAACGCTTGAGACTGAATAGCCACCAATTGCTTTCCAAGGTAACCTAAATTATATTAAAATATATATGATGTATTCCGTGTAAAAAAAAATTCGTTCCAAAATTTTTTCTGGCAGTCTACTTCCAGAATTGAGCAAATTATAAATTTTGAGTTGAATATTTTATGAACTTTAAGATAATTAGAAGTGTGGAAAATTTTAAGCCAGTGTAAACTTTTCTTGTGGGTTTACAATTTTTTTAAGTAAAAATGATATGAGTTGACAATTTTTTGAGTTGATAAAAAATTCATATTCGAAAGTTAGAATTTTCTTAATTTTGGAAGTTCACTGTCATGAACATTTTTGGAACGAATTATTTTTAAACGGGTAACTACTAAATAATTATAATAATTTTTTTAAAATTTTAGAAAATACTTGAATTTAATAAAAATGCGTAGCAGAAGTAACTCGGGGGTCCGATTGGACTATTACCAGCGAGTCATTCATAAGATAATAATGAACCACCAGAATCCAGTGACGGGATTATTTCCATTAAGTGAAGATTTAGATCACGCGTGGATTCGCGACAACGTTTATTGTATACTAGCTGTCTGGGGATTGTCGATGGCTTACAAGAAGATCGCGGACGTTGATGAAGATCGGGCTAAGACTTACGAACTGGAGCAGAGCTGCGTTAAACTGATGAGAGGGTTACTGATGGCAATGATGCAGCAGAAGGATAAAGTTGAAAAATTCAAAATAACTCAAAATCCACTGGATGCACTGCATGCCAAGTACTCAGCGTCGACAGGGCAGACTGTTGTGGGTGACAACGAGTGGGGACACTTGCAGATTGACGCTGTTTCGTTGTACCTGTTGATATTAGCGCAAATGACTGCCTCCGGGTTGCAGATTGTCTTCAATTTGGACGAGGTTGCATTCATCCAGAACTTGGTCTTCTATATTGAGTCCGCGTACTGTACGCCTGATTACGGAATCTGGGAACGTGGGGACAAAACTAACCACGGATTGCCGGAGCTCAATGCCAGCAGCATCGGGATGGCTAAAGCAGCCATGGAAGCAATGAATGAACTGGATCTGTTTGGTGCCAGAGGTGGACCAACTTCAGTGATCCACATCCTGGCGGACGAGGCCCAGAAATGCCAAGCAGTTCTCCAGTCCATGCTACCCCGAGAGTCAAACTCCAAGGAATTAGACAGTGGGTTGCTTTCTATCATAAGCTACCCAGCCTTTGCCGTGGATGAGCCGAATCTGATCCAAATGACCCGGGATGCAATCACCAAGAAACTACAGGGCAAGTACGGCTGCAAACGGTTTCTTCGTGATGGCTATCGCACGCCTAAGGAAGACCCCAACCGACTGTATTACGAGCCCTGGGAGTTGCGTATGTTCGAGAACATCGAGTGCGAATGGCCGTTATTTTTCTGCTACCTCATTCTGGACTATTGTTTCCAAGGAAACTCCAGTGCAGTCAAAAATTACATGAACGCGTTGGAAAGTATTTTGATCAAAGGTGAGGATGGGATTACACTCGTGCCTGAACTATATGCAGTAGCACCAGAGAACGTTGCGGCCGAGTATGCAGAGCCAGGAAGTCAGCCAAGAGAACCTTTAGGACGTTGCCCCTTCAAGTGGTCCCAGTCTCTCTACATTCTGGGGAAGCTGCTCCAAGAAGGATTTCTGGCTGTTGGAGAACTGGATCCACTGAATAGAAGGTTATGCAGTGAGAAGAAGCCTGATGTCGTTGTCCAGGTTGTCATTCTAGCAGAAGATGATGAGGTCAGAGATAAAATTTCTCAGCACGACATCCACGTCCAGACTATTGCTGAAGTTGCCCCGATTGAAGTACAGCCTGCTAAAGTTCTCAGCCATTTGTACACTTATTTAGGTAGGACTTGAATAATCGACTGATGAAGGAAATCACTGTAATATCGATGATTGTGGTTTCAGGTCGGAATAAAAAACTGGGGCTCTCGGGAAGAAAGTCCAGGGATGTGGGAATTCTAAGCACCAGCAAATTGTACTCATTGCAGGATAAGATTTTCGCGTTCACTCCTCAGGTATGTTGGATAGGCTGAGCATTAAAGTGATCATTAAATAATTTATAAGAAGTAGCTTTAATAAATTTGGGGTATTATGGGCCGACAAATCGACTTTTTGAAAGGACTAAGATGAACACTGTAATTTCTTGGAAGTCAATTATTTTAAATAAAATTGTGTAGAAAACAATGTGAGGTAAGATGGCTTCTTGAACGGAGGGTAAAAGGACCTAAGTGATTATACTTTACGTTTAATTTCAGTGAAAAAGTCACCGAATTTTCCAACTGAAGCAATTCTTTAAACGAGTCATTTTATCTAGAGCCCTTCCTGGTACAAAAAATTATATATAATTATATGTAATTTTTGTAATCATATGTAACCATATGTTATTACATATAATTATATACGATTATACATAATTATATGTGAAAAATGGTCCAATATAATCGCATATAAATATATGTAATTACATATAATTATATATAATACTTATATTCACATTTAACACAGTTTTCAAAAATAGATAAGAAATTGAAGGAACTCTTTGCCTTCAACAATGCTTTCAAATTTAATACATTTTTTATAATTACACAAATTAGTAACTCTTTGTCTTTTAAAATCCATCTATTTTTATAGCTTATTTCTGTAGAATGGCATAAGTATATATAACTATATATAATTATATACAATTGGATGGAAGTGATGCATAATTATACGAAATTTTTATAAAATTATATACAATCGTATATAAATCTATACAAAGATGCAAAAAAAAGTAATAAAATTACATATAAATGTACATATTTTTATACAATTATATAGAATTGTATATAATTATATATAATCTATACGAAAACATTATGTGATTATATACCCGATGAAAAAGATTTTATACAATTGTATAAAATTGAATAGAAAAAATGGGCCGATCGAATTGTATACAATCGTACATATTTATATCTAATTGTATACAATCGTATATAATTGTATATATTTTTTATATACAATTATATATAATTCGTATATAATTTGTATACAAATATATACATTTGTATATAATGTATTCGTATAGATTATATATAATTATATACAAATTATATATAATTGTATACTAATATATACATTTGTATATAATTTTATTATTCGTTTTTGCATTTTTATATAGAATTATGCATTACTTCTATCCAATTGTATGTAATTCATATATAACTGTATACAGTTATATAAAATCTTTTTTTATCGGGAAATAACATCATATATATTTATACATAATTTTATATAATTACATTGGGTCATTTTCTACATATATTTATACATAATTAGATATTAATAGCATATAATTATACATGCTTCTTTACCAGGACGTAAAAAGTGTAAATAAAGTAAATTATTTATAATTATATATAATGACATTGTGCCATTTTTTATATATAATAATATATAATTAGATATGAGCTGCATATAATTATATATACTTCTTTACCAGGGCTTAAAAATGTAAATATAAGTAATTATTTATAATTATATGTAGTCATATTGGGCCATTTTTCACATATAATTATATATAATTACATATAATTGTTTTCACCCGGGCTGTTTTTTTTTAATTTATAAAAAAAATTTGATTAATTGCTGAACAGTTAACCGATATGACACGTTTCTACATCGCATCAGACTACGAATTAATGATCGATATATTCAAAGGCGAAATAAACTTCTTGAAGTCTAGCTGGCAAAATATGTTAGGTCGACCACTTGTTGTAATGCCACTCAAGAATATCCACCTAGGTAAAAATATAAGACATAACCCCATTGTCCATTGATTGGGTGACTTTAGTTCCATTATTGATCATCAGCATGAAATTTGCTTTCGATTTAAATAATTGCTGTTAGTGGATCGATAAATCGACTAGTTGAGTTATTTATTAACAACAGAGTATGTTTTTTGCATGAATCAGAATTTTGATGCGGAAGAATTTTACGTGACAAACGACGCAGATTTTTTAGCGAGTATTTTTACCACAAATTTGGCGTTTCTCGGTATCAACTGGAAACAAATGCTAGGCAGACCGACAATAACCATTGTAGCTACTCATAATCACTTAGGTAATTCCGCAACTAATAAAATTAAACTGATTGCTAGTGCATTTTTATTTCAAAAACCGTTGGTCTGAGTTTCGACCGTGAGCTGGTTGCAAGTAAAAGAAAACTTTTATTTTTAGATCAAGGCAAGATTCCCCTGGCGATGATCACGACGATGAAAAAACTTAAAAGCGGTTATATTAATGGTACTAGAGTATCACTGGGTAATTTGAATGACTTTTTGAGTACTTCCTGTATCACTAATTTGAGCTTTTTGGGAAGCGCTGAAGAAGGCCGACCGGATAAATTGAATCCACAGGTCAGTATCTTTACTTTTCTAATTATATGGATTAAAAGTAATGAAAGTTTGTAAGTTTTGGATTTTTAGTTTTCTATCCTGACTTGAAAAAATTTTTATGGGCTGCTATTAGAAGGTTTTTTTAACAAAAAGAGCCGAGCGATAATTTTCGAATATCGAGTTTCGACTTTAAATTGCGCTGGAGATAAAAGTAAATTTTTTATATAAAATCTGATGGTGAAAGCTGCTAAATTGGATTTTTCTCAATGATTTTGTTTTTTTTAATTGACTCTAAACCAATTTTTGAGCGAGTTATCGGTGGTTGAATGGAACAACATTCTGTTGACTTTAGCAGCCTGTAACTCGAGAACTAATTGTCGTAAAATAATTGCTAGTATGTGTTTTAAAAATGCCAGAGACTGCCCGAGAAGTTCTCGACAATGTTTTTAATGAAAATACTTTTTTTCACCCCCTAAAATCGATTTTCAAAAAG
The DNA here is from genome assembly GCF_026212275.2 of Microplitis demolitor. Classification (NCBI taxonomy): domain Eukaryota; kingdom Metazoa; phylum Arthropoda; class Insecta; order Hymenoptera; family Braconidae; genus Microplitis; species Microplitis demolitor. The sequence goes on from NC_068553.1 coordinate 1,490,520, forward strand.
TTCTACACCGATTTTATACTTGGCTTAAATCAAGAACAAACTTCAATTGACTTTAAAAATATCCAGCGAGCGCAAAAAATTTTGTAAACAAAATCTACCACCAGATTCTTGTTGCCCAGACATTTTTCTACAATTTTCTTTTTTTATTCATCTTTCTAGCCCAATTCGCAGCTGGATTATCAGCTTCCGAGCAAAAACCTTACTTCCAACTTCCGAAATCCGTAACTGCTAAACTAATCGCCCGATAATAAAAAGTCCCAGATGTTTTCGGGAGCTCAGAGCCTGCTTTTGGTGCCCACATACCCACTTTTGCTCACAAAAAAATTATCAATCCTTAAATATCAGTCCAAAGGATTTCTAGTCCCCTGGCTCACCCACTTCCGAATCTCTTTTAATCTCCACCAAATTTTGTTGACTTCCAGGTTCAGAAATACCTAGATGAGCACCTGATGCGAGCATTTCCTCTTCGTTCAGGTCTCCTGAACCGTCCAGCAGTGCGTAGTGGCCGTAACTTACGTCGCAAACTGTCTTTCAAAGGAGCAATTAAAAAAACCCGGTCTATCGCCGTTGAACGTAAGCCGCTTTTTCTCATAAAACCTGACTATTATATTGTGTCTTTACAGCAATTTGATATCTAATACGCATGGGCATGTTTACATTAACAGCCAGTTTTTCAATTTTTTATTTACAACGTAAGTTATTGCATGATACTAACAAGCAAGCGTATAAATTTAGTGCATTGATTTGTAAATGTAGAGTAGTTAGAAATAGATGTGAATGATTTTTTTAGCTGAAATTTGTGGAATGGCAGGCGAAGATCGTCGGCCATCCACTATCTCGTCAGTCAATCCGTTTGTTGATGTAACTGATACCCCAACATCAACTCAATCTACTTTAGATATCGACCAACCACCGAAAGATGAGGACAAACGAACCCCCTCTCCCGAGGTGGAAATTACTAGTGACACTATTCCTAGAAAGGCTCATAAAGTAAGGACTTTAACGGAAACTCAGTATGCTGACACCGAAGTTGAAGAATTGATGGCTATGTTACGTGAGACTGAGAGTTTGGAAGAGCAAGGAGATATTTTGCAGTATTTGGTGAGTTATGAAGAACTAATTGATCTACCCTATCAAAAAAACCGTCGTGGAAATCCCAGGGGAATCCACGTCATCCCAAATTATTACGTGGATTTCCAAGGGAATCTACCCTTACAGAAAATAACTAATCAACACTAATAAAACGCTAATGCTTCAGTTATTTGGTGTACTAATGGTTTAGTAACTACTCGCATTAATAATGAACACTATTGAAACCTGATCAGCACTTGTCACTTCCTGTAATATTGTAAGACTCACTAACTAGATTACTGATCATCACTTATACAACACTATTAACACTAATCACTTCCAATAATGTTGCAAGACTGATTAGCTAGAGTACTAATGAACACTAATAGAACATTATTCAAAACGAACCACTTTCAATAGTGTTACAGGATCTGTTAGTACTCCGACTAATGAACACTAATACAACACTAATCACTTCCAATAGTGCTGCAAGATTGATTAACCAGAGTACTAATGAACACTAATACAACATTATCCAACAGTAATCACTTCCAATAGTGCTGCAAGAGGTTCCATGACAACTGATCCCCGTCAAGTGATGACACAAGAATTGATCCCACCGACTAGATCTAACTGACAACTGGTCCAACTGACAACTGATCTTCTTATTCATCAGTTTCATCAAGATCTTCATAACTTTCATTATCATCATCTTCAAAATCTCTATTTTCATCATTTGAAACCGTATGTCGATGAGATCAGATGTCGGTGGAATCAATTTGTAGGGATCACTTATCGTGGTATAAAAGTGCTGGGATCAGTTTACGGCGCACTACTTCAAGATTCACTAGTCCAAGTACTAATGAACACTATTACAACACTATTAACACTAATCACATCCAATAGTGTTGTAAGATTCACGAGTCAGAATACTAATGATCACTAATAAACACTTATCAACACTAATGAATTGTCAATAGTGTTCGTTAGTTTTTTTCCGTAAGAGCACCATACCAAAATCCATATGGAAACCGAGTTGAGATTTCTATGTAATTTACCATGGATGTAAAACTTTCACATAGAAGTCGAGGTACTCAGGTTCCTACATGGAATTTTTGTATGAGAATCCAGGTACTCACAGTTTCCTACGAGGAATCCAGATACTCATCCAGATATCAGTAATAAAGTTTCCTTTATTGGTTTCTATGAATTCCTATATAATCGTGCGGGGATTTTTTGATAGGGTACTTATTGACTGTATGATGGTTGCATTGATCGACAGGTTGATTCACAAGGATTACAATTCAACACGGGAATGATTGAAAATGGCCAGCCGGTTTTGGTAAAAGATTTACTGAAAGGCGTATACGAGAAAGCTTGCCAGCAAAAAATGTGGGGTATCGTTCGCCATACCGCGGGAATGCTTGGTAAGAGGGTTGAAGATCTAGCCAAGGCTGTGACTGACTTATTAGTGAGACAAAAACAAGTTACTGTTGGTAAGTAATGCTATTTGGTGGACCCCTACCTAAGATTAATGGTCGGAGGTAGTGTATTGCCACGTTTCGAAGCTTCGACCAATAGTGCGAACTAGTACCCTGGCTAGATTTCAAGCTTTGCTCTGTTCAAAGTCTCTCCATTTCTTGGGATGGTTAGACCTTCCCCGAGGATTCGGTCTCGAGATGGCATGTATCAGGATCCATACGCTGCTGGATCTTGTTCATTGATGACTTCCAGGATCAGGAATCAAATCTTGATCTCAGGAAATAAAGAGACTCTGAACAGCGTGAGCAAGGAAGTCCGAGGTTCCTGTTCTGTGATAAACAATCGGGTATTGCAGGTATGCCACCAGCAAATGAGCACACAATAGTGGCACCACTTCCAGAGAACGAACTACGGTCGCTAATCCATCAAGCCTACGGAGACGATGAATCAACGGCTATGTTAACTCAGGAGTTGCTGGTCTATTTGGCCATGTTTATCCGCACGGAACCTCAACTGTTTCTGGAAATGTTACGATTGCGCGTGGGTCTGATAATCCAAGTGATGGCAACCGAATTATCAAGAACGTTGATTTGTACCGGGGAAGAAGCATCCGAGCACTTGTTGAACCTGTCGCCTTTTGAAATGAAAAATTTGCTGCACCACATAATGAGCGGAAAGGAATTTGCGATTTGCAGCGTGGGTCGAGGCAATTTTTCTATAATCTCCAGCAAATCTAATCGAGTTAGCAAGAAGTCACAGATCGGTGGGTTTTTGAATGCCGACGGGCCAGACGGAAGCGAGATTGAACCTGACAGACAGGGACAGTGGTTGAGACGAAGACGTTTAGACGGCGCTTTGAACAGGGTCCCGAGAGACTTTTACTCGAGGGTCTGGCATGTGCTTGAACGATGTCAGGGACTGGTTATTGAAGGCAAAGTACTGCCGCAGCATCTCACTCAGGAAATGACTTCTGGGGAACTCAAATTCGCACTGGCTCTTGAGACGGTTCTGAACACGATCCCACAGCCAGAGTACAGGCAGCTGATTGTTGAAGCTCTGATGGTACTGACTCTGGTCACTGAGTACAACGTGGTCGCTTCTCTGGGTGGTATGATTGTGGTCGAACAGCTAGTACACAAAGCCAACGCCATCTTCCTGGAGGATCAGGTATTAATTAAGACTTTTTAGGCTGGGTTAATATTTGGGGGTTAAGAAAATTTTTTTGAACAAAAGTGGGTACGTGAACATCAAAAGCAGGCTCTGAGCTCCCGAAAACATCTGGGACTTTTTATTATCGGGCGATTAGTTTAGCAGTTACGGATTTCGGAAGTTGGAAGTAAGGTTTTTGCTCGGAAGCTGATAATCCAGCTGCGAATTGGGCTAGAAAGATGAATAAAAAAAAAAAAATTGTAGAAAAATGTCTGGGCAACAAGAATCTGGTGGTAGATTTTGTTTAAAAAATTTTTTGCGCTCGCTGGATATTTTTAAAGTCAATTGAAGTTTGTTCTTGATTTAAGCCAAGTATAAAATCGGTGTAGAACTTTTTGAAAATCGATTTTAGGGGGTGAAAAAAAGTATTTTCATTAAAAACATTGTCGAGAACTTCTCGGGCAGTCTCTGGCATTTTTAAAACACATACTAGCAATTATTTTACGACAATTAGTTTTCGAGTTACAGGCTGCTAAAGTCAAAAGAATGTTGTTCCATTCAACCACCGATAACTCGCTCAAAAATTGGTTTAGAGTCATAATTAAAAAAACAAAATCATTGAGAAAAATCCAATTTAGCAGCTTTCACCATCAGATTTTATATAAAAAATTTACTTTTATCTCCAGCGCAATTTAAAGTCGAAACTCGATTTTCGAAAATTATCGCTCGGCTCTTTTTGTTCAAAAAACCTTCTAATAGCAGCCCATAAAAATTTTTCCGAGTCAGGGTAGAAAACTAAAGTTGTCAAGCTTTTGAACTCACTCGCCACTACTTTCTTTTATTATCAAAGCAGTTGTAAAACAAGCGATTTTAATTTTTCCAGATGAAAGTCGACGGAGACGCGACTCTTTGCTGTGCAAAGCCTAAGGATCAACGAGAAACAACTCCAATGGGTACACTGTTATGTGGGGGAGCTGCATACATTTGCCAACACTTCTACGACAGCGCCCCAAGCGGCAGCTTCGGTACAATGACTTACATAACCCGTGCAATAGCCAGCTTACTGAACTGTTTACCCAAAGATGGCGACCTTGAGTGCACTATATCTTAATACTCATTAACATTAAAGCTTATTAATGCAATAATTGATAAAATTAGTTAAATATATACGATTGAACGTGCCTTGTTACTCAGAAATTGTATGCATCCAAAGTACTTGAAAAATAAATAAAATAAAACCGCCAAATTTATTAATCAAATTTTTAAATTTACTTTATTTTTTAAAATTAATTACATGTACATTAATAGTTAAGCTTTTGGAGTCTTAGAAAAAGGATTTACTTTGTTGAGCCACGATTTGTTTTCCGGTTGCTCGACTTCGACGTCTTTGGCCTCGGGAATTTGCGCTTCTTTCAATTTCGCGATTAATTCAGATCGGTATTTTACTTTCAAAGGCTCGACTACAACTTCTTTGCGTTTCATAGAAAGATACTTTCTTACTGCTTCGTCCCATGATAGTCCATACCATTCAATTTCTTCTCTTGTGTACTGAAAAGTTATAAAAATTTATAGTAAATTTGAAAAAAAAAGGAAAAAAAAAACTATTTATTTCGACCAATTGCATTGTCTATAAATCAATTTTAACATGAAATTATAAATACAATTTTTCGTTTGGGTTAAAGGAATTTTTTATAAAATAATCTATCCATCTTACGGCAAAAAAACATCAAGTGAGATTTTTCAAGGTATTTGTAATGTCAGATTTATGCTAAGGAAAAAATTCTGTTATTTTGGAAACAAACTAATTTTAGAGTATTTTTCAATTTCCCATCCATCTTACGGCGACATAAAATTGTTACGCAGAAATTAATCGAAGTGTACTTTCATTCCTAATAAAATTCAAAAGTTATCTTATTGTTTAAGAAAATCAAGGACATAAAAATTGTTTTTCGTCTCTTACTATCCATCTTACGGCAACAGAAAACAGAACAGAAAAAAAAATTCTATTCATTTAGACCAAGTGTATTGTTTATGAATCAATTTTAACAAGGAATTATAAATAAATTTTTTTTGGGTTAAAGGAATCTTTTCTGAAGTAATCTATCCATCTTACGGCAAAAAATATCGAGAGAGATTTTTCAAGGTATTTGTAATGTCAGATTTATGCTAAGAAAAAAAATTCTGTTATTTTGGAAACAAACTATTTTTTAGAGTATTTGTCTATTTCCCATCCATCTTACAGCGACATAATTAGTTTCATAAATTACAAAGTTTTTCTTTACTTTTTTAAACCTAATATCAAATGTATTTTTAAATTTTCCTCAACATTTATTATCCATCTTACGGCGAACTAATTACAACACCTCACAGTTTTAAACAATCGCGTTTGTTTGACATAAACAAATAAAATAACTCGTCTTTAAGATTTTTCTATTTTCACGCTACATCTTACGATAATAAATTCACTGTTACTTTTTTCCGAAGTTTACTACATTTACATTCCATCTTACGGCATAAAATGACTTCGCACTTAAATTTTTTCAGAAAAAACTAATGAAGATATTTGTAATTTCAAGTTTTTTTTTCACTTCTACAATCTGTCATACGACACAAACTTTTATGAATGTCACTATCCATCTTACGGCGAAGAATGGCTGTTAAATAGATTACAAACTATCTATATTATGAAATTGTATAAAAATTATCTATCCAATTGATCGATCCAATTTACTATACCCGCATTCCATCTTACGGCATAGAAACAATAAGCGTCTAAATCGAATTAAAAAATAAACTTATTAAAAAAAAGACTCGAAATGTGTCTAAGTTTCACTTTCGCCGCCCATCTTACGGCACGTAGATATAATGTATTTTTTTACTTTCCATCTTACGACAACTAAAATAACTAATAAATTTTTTTCAGTAGCAAAAAAACAAAAGTCAAGCACACATGCCTAAATTTCGCAACTTTTATCCATCTTACAGCAAAAAAAATATAAAAATGAACTTACAGCAGTCAAATATTCCTTGTATGTATTGTACACCTCTTCACGTTTAACAGGATCATCTGGATACAAAGTTTTGTCCGCCAGCGCAGTTAAAATATGACGTTTAAGTCTCAGTGCCAACAATGATCTCAAATCACAGGCTGGCGTCTAAATAATTCATAAATTTGGGTAACTTGACTAACCAATGTCTTATTTTTATCTTAAATACTAATGAATTATTAGTTATTACCTTAAGTAGATAATGATCGAAACCATAATGAGCTTGAATCAAATCAAGAGTCCGAAAAGTTACGACTGTTTTCATATGTTTATCTAATACTTCGCTGTATACAACCGATTTTATTAATCGTGGAGTCCAAAATTTAGCAACACGCTCTTTATTCTCTGCTTTTTTTCTAAACCCTTGTACAACGGCCTCTCCACCCCATATTCCTTCATCTAATTCTTTTGGGTAAAGTAGTTTTATTGGGATATTTTGTACTGGCACTCTTTAAAATTGGAAAAAAAAAATAGGTTTTAGATGAGTTTTCACTATCGATTGATAAAATTTATTCAAATAGGGTAAGGTGACCAATAAATGGTTGGTTAAAATATTTTTTGTGGTTTTTTAATGCAACAATATAATAAAATAAGAAATTATTTTACAATGCCCAAAATGCACAAAAGTTTGTTTTCGTGGCTTTGACAGGATTGTTTTTTCATCTCGAACAATAGTTTCAATATGATTTTTGAAAAAAAAAAAAAAAAATAGTGATTTTTTCGAATTAGTCTAATAAATAGTATTTACAAAAATTTCTGAACAATATTTTGGTTTTTCATAATCTTCCCTATGGCTTTATAGACAATTATCCATTTTTCAGTTATCTATAAGTTTTCCATATGATTGTTAAAAAAATCCATCATAGATGTCATCTATAAAATTTTACAGAACCCTATACAATTATTATACTACTTTTATATAATTCTCAAATGAATTATTGAACTCTCGAAAAAATGCCCAAGCTACATATAAGAAACTTAAAAAAATTTTGCATCATATAAATTTTTTATAAGAATGTAAAAAATTTTTTAAAATTTTCTGTAAGACCTGACATAGCACTGATTAAAAATACTCATCAAAGTATTGAAAATTATTTGAATTCTTTTCAATCCACACGAAGATTTTGAAAAATATTAAATGGAATTTAAATTTCGATCATTTGAATACTTTCTACTTTTTATAATGGAATTCAAAAGTATTGAAAAGAATTCAATCTTTCACCATTTCAATATATTTCTATATGGAACTATTTTAGTATTGAGGATACAGAAAATTTGAAGATTTTCAATTTTTTTCAATCCTATACTCGATCCAAAATATGGAACTATTTTGGTATTGAGAAGGAATTAGAAAGATTGGAAAATATGAATTCATTTTAATTTGTTTCAATTCAAGTCATAATTGAAAATATGGAACTACTATACAAAAGGACCTTCTTTAAACTATTTTTGAATTTTTTATGAACGTTTTTTTTTCTTGGTCGATATAGAATTCAAAAGTAGTGATTTTTGAACTATTTTGGAATGTTTTTGAAACGTCATTAGTCTACAAAAGATGCAAAAGTAGTGATTTTGAGGTGTTTTTTGATCGTCATTTTTAGCTCCAGAAAAAGGTCAAAAGTGGTGATTTTGGAACTTTTTAGGAATGTTTTTGAAACGTCATTAGTCTACAAAAGATGCAAAAGTAGTGATTTTGAGATGTTTTTTGATCGTCATTTTTAGCTCCAGAAAAAGGTCGAAAGTGGTGATTTTGGAACTTTTTTGGAATGTTTTTGAAACGTCACTAGTCTACAAAAGATGCAAAAGTAGTGATTTTGAGATGTTTCTTGATCGTCATTATTAGCTCCAGAAAAAGGTCGAAAGTGGTGATTTTGGAACTTTTTTGGAATGTTTTTGAAACGTCATTAGTCTACAAAAGATGCAAAAGTAGTGATTTTGAGATGTTTCTTGATCGTCATTATTAGCTCCAGAAAAAGGTCGAAACTGGTGATTTTGGAACTTTTTTGGAATGTTTTTAAAGCGTCTGTTTTCGCTCTATAAAAGGATCTAAAGTAAAAAATTGTGGGTCATAGTAGAATGTTTTTAGAACGTCTTCTTCACTCTACAAAAAATTCAAAGATTGTGATTCTGGAACTTTTTTGAAACATCTTTTTGTAGCTCATAAAAAGGTCAAAAGTAGTGATTTTAAAACTTTATTACAACGTCTTTTTCAGATCGAAAAACATTCCAAAATCACTACTTGCGCATCTTTTGTAGACTAATGACGTTCCAAAAACATGTTCAAATAGTTTAAAAATCACTACTTTTGAATTCTTTATAGAACAAAAAAAAAAACGTTCGTAAAAAGTTCTAAAAGAGTTCAAAGATTTTTTTTCCGACTCTAAATTTCCTCATAAAAACTTTTTTTTACCATCAAAATCACTAACGTTCCAAAAACGTTCCATTCCAAGTTGTGATCTGTCTGATGTTTAGAAGTTTCACAAGCGGAACTTTTTTGGAATCTTTTTAAAAGTAATTTTTTTTACATCAGTGGTATTGAGGAAAATTTAGAAATATTAAAAATATCAATTGATTGGAATCTTTTTCAATTCTTTGAAGGTGAGACATTCTTATATTATTTTTAGATTCAGTATAACTGAAAAGTATTAATTTTATGTCCAGATGAAAACATTGTGGTATAGGAAGTATTCAAAAGTAGGTATTCAGTTGTCATCTTTTTCAATGCTTTTCAATGAGTATTTTCAATCAGGAAACCTTACAAGAATTAGCAGCCTGGAACATCATCTAAAGCAGTCTCTATCTCCAAAAATTCGACTGAAAAAAAAAACTTATTTTTTTTTTTTAAATTTGAAATATTCCTCTAAAAGTTTAAAATGAAAAAATTATCGTAAATTTTTTAATTAACATAAAAATCAATTTTTTCCAAAAAAAAATTTCTTATGTCAGAGTTAAATTACACTAATTATTTTACCTAAAATATAATTAAAAACTAATTAATATTCTACTCTCAAATAATAAAAATAAGAAATACTTACGGATGACCTAAAAGCTCATCAAATTTATATTTCCCTTCTTCAGGAATATAATGAACAGGAGCCGGTTTTTGAACTCTCCATTCATGCCAAAATTTTTTATACGCCTCTGGTAAATCTGGACCGGCTCCAGTCGTCCATTTATTCGGACGTGGAAAGTAGTATAGTCTCTATTGTAATTAACAATTTAAAAAATCAACTGTTATTATCATTCATTAAAAAGAAAAAAAAAAAAAAGCCCGAAAACAAAAAAATAGTTACGGTGATTTAACCCTCGCGCAATTTCAAGTTCGGACTCAAATTAATTACGTAATTAATGCAATATATAATTTATATAAAAATATGATGAATTTTCCTGCATACTTACATTTGTAATTTTCTTTGTTGACATTTTTAAATATTATGTATACCAGTTCAATTATTTGTTTTCCGTATTCTGAAAATAAACTCTTGGGAATTATATCCGTTTTTTTGAGGTTATAATTGCGAATGTTTTTTGTTTCCATTATGTTTATAATTGTCATTTGAGAATAAGAAAGGTCGTAAGTGCAGCGCATGTCGATAATAACGAGATTCGATGTTAGAAATCTTGCTTTCAGTGTAGGAAATGTCCTAACTATGGACAATGACCTTTGAATAGATGACTGCAAGATGGCGACACCTGACACTTCTGCCTTGCAAGCCGAGTCAGCTGGTCCTGGTCATCAGAATTTTAACGGTCGCGTGACTAATATGAGTCAGCATGACATATGTTAGATCTTATTATAAATAGAGCGTTTGAAAGATTACAAATTTAGTGTTAAAAATAATAATTAATATAAGAGTGAGAAGAATGAAAACTATCTTTTGTTATTATTATTTTTGTTTAATTTTTATTTTATATAAATTACAACACTAATAAAAAAGTTTACTTGATTCAGAGAAAAAATCTTCAATCAAGAATATATAACATTTTAAAGAAAATTATTTTCTTAGTCAAGAGAAAAAATTCTTAAACCCCATGGTTAAAAATACTGATTGAAAAGAATTGAGAAGCAATTAGTCCAAAAAAACCGATTTTTTTTTTCGAGCCTCTTATGAAAATTTGTTGGTTTACAATGTTTTAAGAAGCTTCAAAAATCAGCTCGATAAGAAATTTTCAAGAGGTCGCTCACGAAATTTAAAAATATCAACAATAATCAAAATTTGAATTTTTGTTTCAAATTTTTTTCTTTCTTGGCGGCAATAGTTTATATTTGTGAAATCATGACTACGCTGAAAATTTAAGCCCGAAATTTAAATATCTGAATTTTGCTCAAGAATTTTGAATGTTTCCGAGTGCTGTCTTTTGAACGTTTTCGAACGACCCTTAAATATTGATAATAAAGCTTCTCGATTTTTTCACCATCAATTTGCATCACAATCAATGAAAATATAACAGAGAAATATAAATAATAAGTTATTTACATACTTTTTTATTTTTTAATTCAATTTTTAGGTTTTTTCGCTTATTCAAAACTTAGCAAATTTTATTGTTTAAGACTGTCCTGTATATTTTTGGTTATGCAAAAGTCATATTTTAGTGAAATGACAATAATTGAATTATAAAAAAATCCAAAAACTAATTCAAAGTATTAGTCACATATTATCAGTTAATATTCAAAATTTTTGAGCGCCGTTTAAATATTCAAATTTCGCGCTAAAATTTTTAGCGTAGACATGATTTTTCAAATATAAACTATTATTGCCATCAAAGAAAAAATTTCCAAGTAAAAAATCCGAATTTCAATAATTTTTGATATTTTCAAAATTTGTGAGTGACCTCTTGAAAATTTTTTATCGTCGATTTTTGGAGAGGCTTCTTAAAACATCGTAAGCCAACAAATTTTCATAGGAGACTTGGAAAAAAAATAGTCGGTTTTTTTTGGGCTACCCTAATTTATATATTAGTCGATTCAAATTGTTTTAAATCATTTCAAATTATTTTGAATTGTTCCAAATCATTTTTCTTAATCAGGGAAGTTATTTTAGGATATTAACAAGTTGAAATAGATCAGAAAAATTATTAATTACTTTGTTTACAGTTTCGTTTGTCTAAAAGTCAATCAACTTGGAATAATATTAATGTTAAAATAATAGTTATTTAAAAATAACTACTTTTTAATTACCTGAGATTTCTTGGTAAGACTATAATAAAGTCACAAGTAAGGTAATTGAACTGTCATAACGATAATTGTCTGTTTATAGACAAAATTTATTTTTTCAACAATGTTCTACATTTTATTAAATATTCCACTAAATAATTAGCAATAATCAAAACCATAATCGACAATTATTCTTAATAAACAATAAATTAAAGCAGTCCAACAGCACATCATTCAGTCAATGCCACTTCAATTTTCCGCTAAAATAATAATCACATAATTAACAACTTTTTATTAACAATCAAAATAATTACACTTACTATAAATGCATAAATAATTGCCAAGTGCTCTGTAACCTTTAATGCATTGACATTTATTATTAAAACACACAGAATTATTTACTGCACATTTTTCACCACTCCAACAAAATTCTTCCAAAAGCGGTACACACTTTATATTATCTATCATAGTATAATTACTTTTACATCTACATATATCACTTTTTGAGCATTTCATATGCAATTGATCATTACAGTTCAAATCACCTCGGCATTTTTTTCCTAATGTTGCTAAAATTTTAAAAAACAATTAATATTAAGTGCCATTTATATACCGTAACTATATACTTAAAGAGAGTGAATTTATTGGTAGCATTAAATTGAAATTCAAATAGAAAATTCATTGGTAGCAGTTGCCGAAGGCTCATGGAATAAACAACAGTAACGTTTACGTATGACGTATGCATGAAAGGTATTATTCGCATTCACTTAACGCTAATTCAGTTAATAAAGTGGTAGCATTGACCGAAGGCTCATGTAGCCAATGGTAAAAATATTTGCCTAAGGCTAACCCAGTAGTGGCAGTAAAATCAATTTAATAATAATGTATTAAATCTTTTAGTAGCATCCGCCAAAAGCTAATGTTTCTATTGTATTGGTAGCATTGACTTTTGGCTTATGCAGCAAGTGATTACTAACATTTGCTTATAGCTCATTCAACCTTGCTAGTATCATTAATGCATTAGTAGCATTCGCCTAGGGCACATGCAGCAAACCAGTTGGCAGCATTGACTACAGGCTTATGTAGCAAATGATCACTAGTCGTTGCCTAAAGTTAATTGAATATCGTTAGTACAACTTATCCAAAGCTATTGTAATTAATGTACTCGTAGCATTCGCCCAATGACTATGCAACAAATAGGATGGTAGCATGTGCCTAAGGCTTACTAAACAAACTGAAAATTACGCATGTTACTCTAAACAGCCGGTACGTTTATCAAACTAAATATAAGTAAATATATTACATAGTTTGCATTGGTTATTATTGATAGCTATATATTTATCTTTGCATTGGCACTCCTTATCAACACATATAGTATTTTCCACTGTGCAGTCAGTATTTGTCAAACAAGTTCCTCCTATAAGTGGCAAACATTTTGTTCCTTTATTCGGAATTCCATTATTAGGCAAACAGTGACAGTGACCTTCATGACATGTTGCTTTACCTAACACTAAACAATCGATATTTTCTTCGCAAAAATCTCCTAAATGTACTAGAAAACATATTTTTATAATTTTTTATACAAGTAACAGTAATTTATTAAAAAAAAAATTAAGAAATAAATACATACACGGTTTCAAACAAACGAAAGTGTATACACTATGATCGATTGGAATTTTAGTGCACACGTTATTTCCTTGACAACACGAATTATCATTACTTGGATTACACTGGAAATAAGTCATTTTTATTTAATAATTTTTCAGATATAACCTATGCAAAAAATTTTCTTAACGAATTTTATAAAATTTTATACTAAAAATGGCCTGCTTCGAGCCAAGTATGTACATATATATATTTGCATATTATTATATAGATATCTAATTGTATATGCTTTATATATATTCACATGTTTAATTAAAGTCATGTATAGCAAGTATGCGCTGTGGGTAAAAGTACGCACAGCCATACATTTCGGACTGAAATGCATGGGTTTGCGCACTCTTATCCACTGCGTACACTTGTCCCACATGACTCTATATATGATTTTTTCCCAAAAAATTACATATATTTGTAAAAAATCATTTTCTTCCATACATAATTTAAACTTTCAAGTTTTTATACAAATTTATAGAATTTTATAAAATTTATGGAATTCGATATGATCTTATTAATACATACATGTACCCGGTAATCCACGCAATCGTCGGTCCCCTTATTTCTTGAAAAGTGAAGTATCTTCGCTTCAATAGCGCAAAAAGTAATTAATAAAATTTTCATAACAGACATTTTTAGTTTTTTATTCTTTAAAACTTATTAAAGTAAAACAATAGTTTGGTCGAATGAAAAGAAGTGTAATTTAAGGTCCCTCCTCACTTGTATACTGCCCATATATTAAATAATTTAGAATTTGTATACATATATATATATATATATATATATATATATATATATATATATATATATGGAAATGGAACATTTATTTAGTGGCTTTCAATGATTAATTGTCCGGTTATTTTCAAAAATAAAAAAATTTTTTTACTTTTAGCTTTAATGAGTTTTATTAATGTCATAAAAATAATTTTAATTACATATCCGTTGTTGTTGGTTATACGTAAAGAATTTTATAGTGAAAAAAACCCAAAAATTTTCGATGATGGTATGACACCGATATTCTTGAGAATCACCTCATATAACAATGTTATAGCAACCTTCCCTTAAACCTGGTCACCAGTACACTAGTTGTCTACGTCTTTATATAACTACACGGAGAGAAAATTATGGTAACTGTTCCTAGTACGTTTATGAAATATCATCCCATACCGTTATGGTAATTATTACTTGGGATTATGGGATATAGACCCATACTTTCTGGGAAAAGTTTCCATAAGTATGGGAACAATTCCTATCATTATGGTAACAGTTCCCATATCGCTTGTGAAAGAATCATGGTAATGATTATCATATAAGAGTAGTTCCCACAAGCAAATAGTAACCGATCCTATAACCACATTGTAATGGTTCCTAAGTGTATATGGGAATAAGCCCTATTATGGTAACTATTCCTATAATATTATTGTAAACATAACCATCATATTATGGTAACCATTATCATAGTTACATGGTAACGATTACCATGATTTCATAGGAACTATTCCGATACCATATGGGAATTTGTAACAGGGAAAATTTATGAATGTAAATAATTAATTAATTTGAATTTGAATTTCGTTCCCGCCAATAACCGGGCAACGACCTCGTAAGTTGCGAGTTAGTAATGCGACTAGTCACCGGGTATCGCATGGATCACTAAGGCCCGTCTGTTCGTCATTTCCTTAGTCTAAGAAAGTGGAAATAGGTTTCTGGAGAAGTGAAACGATATAGTGGACTGCGGAACGAAAAACAGACAGAGTTGTCCAGACGACGACAGTGACAGGACGCAAAAGGATAACCAAGGTAAATATATAAGTCTACGTCCGCTTCACGTGGAACGAAGCGAATGATTAATTAAAATTTAACTGTCTAATTAATTATCAGGACTTTGGGCCGATGGTTACAATAATTAATAGCTATAAAATACTAATGCGTACTGATCATTGACAGGTTATCAATTGTTAGAATCCATTGTTAAGCGAGAGAGAGTACGGGTGAAATTTCGAGCGGTGAAGCTAAGGAAAACCCATAGAAGCAGAGTAGCCCGGACATCGGCTGGAATCTTAAAATTGTTGGAGTTTTTCTCAAGGTAAAAATTATAATTAATTAAGGCCTCTAATTTAAATATTAGAGGGCCGAATTAATTATAATTAATTTACTTAACATCTTTCTGCTGGTTGCGTAAAATAGATTGGTAACTCAAGGCCCGTTGGCTAGTTTAATCACGCGTCTCGTGTTCTCGAAATTTCCGTAAATTCTTTGCCGTGTACTCGCCATTATGTCTGAACTCTAAAACTATTCTATTCGAGGCCTCTCGGCTGGAATTAAATAATATTCCGCGTAAATTATCCAATAAATAAATTCAACGAAATTCAATCAATTACAAAAGTATCCCAGGCCTGTCGGCCGCTTTAGATAATTTGTCCGCGTGGTAACAATCGTAAATTCAGGCCTCGTGACGCCAATTCACCGGCCGAATGTTCTAGTCAATTCTAAACGTAATTCTAGTCGTAAATTTAGTCAGAAAATATTTTTAAATAATTTTAAATAATTCTAGTTAAAATTATAAAATCGAAAATCAGAATTTTAAGACGCTAGAAAATTTACGGTAAAATTGTGTCGAGTAAAAATTAAGAACGGATTATTTTGTCAGTAAATTGAGTTGAATATTAAAGTGTGTAGTAAGAATAATTATCAGAAAAGATTGAGTAAATTAAATATATAAATTTTGGAAGTAAATGTTAATGGGAAATTTATCAGTGAAAAATTAATTAATTAATAATTACATTAATACCAAAATTAATTAATTTATAAATATAGAACGAATTAAATAAGTCAGTGGAAATTAATAAGAATTAAATAATTGGAAAATTTTATATTGGAAATTTTATTAGGGAAATTTTTATATTGAATTATCAAGTTTAGTAACTGAGTAAAAGAAAGTGACGTCATGAAATAAAATAGAGTCCAAAGTAAAGTCAGTAATTTTAAGTAAAGGAAAACTGTGTCTGTGATTTAGGTCCGGTGGACATGTTAAGTTCTTTTAAATAATTATACATCCAGGGAATGGTTTTTAAATTAAAATTAAGGTTTACCGTCCAGGGGACGAGATAATTTAACGTGGGTGTGTGGGTGTGAAAAAACGTCCAGGGGACGAAAATTTAGTTTGTCATAAGGAAAATTAGTTTGTCATAAGTGATGTCCAGGGGACACATTAGTTTGTCATAAGTATCTTAGTTTGTCATAAGAAATAATTATTGTCACAAGGTTGATAAAATAAAGCAAGGTGCTTAAATTAATTAAAATTTGGAGTAACATTATTTCAGCTTATTCTACAGTTCCTCTTCTCACTCACAAAATATTACAAACGACCCTGAGTAAATAATTAATTTAATTTAATTAAAATAAAATCCTACAACATCCGGTTCTGGAAGGCCGAGTCCATCTTCCAGTGGCGCCCTATTATTTGTCTATAATATTAGGTGCGACCAGACTCGGCAAGAATAATCTTTCTGTCATAAATTATACCCATAATTATAGGAATGATTACCATAATATATATGGGTGCCGTTCCTATAATCAACATTTCAAAAAAAACCGGTTACTATGCAGTATGGGAACCATTCCCATAATATATTGTAACTGTTACCATAATTTTCTCTCCGTCTATGGATCTTGCTGCAGACATTGGTACAAAGTTTTAAACTGCAAGTTTTGTACGAGACTTAAAAAAAAAAACTTTTTGTTATGTTGTACTTCAAGAATTGTGCAAGTATATTGAAGATATCCTGCTCAAGGTGCATTCCCAAGTCAAAAAACAAGTTCTAGTTTGGACCTCAAGAAATTCAATTCCTTTGATCTTTTATTTACCGGACGAAAAATGATACGATATTGGAACTCTAAATCTTCAGTGAGAATTATGAGGTTTAAATGGAAACTCTTGATCGGTTTTAAATTCTAACGAAGCTCTCAAAATCCTCGAAAAATAAATTATCGTTTTCTGGAATTAGAAAATTTTCGAGTTGAAAAAGAAATCTGAATACTTACAAAAATTTATATGTTCAATAGAATAAATTCGTTAATTTATTATTGTTATTATATATTCCTGGACAAACTTTTAATCGGTCTCAAAAAAATTTTTTTTTAAACTTCATAAATAATATAGAATACAATATCAAACATTTTGTCCTCAATAAATTTTTGTATTTTGATTGAAAAAATGTATACTGAATTTTCATTCGGTTAACTATTTTCTCATAGTAACCATTATATTTTTTTTGAATGGATATAAATAAAAATAAATATTCATTTTTATTTGTTATACTTTATAGAGGTTCCAGTAATTTTTATGCAAATTTGTAATTAATTATTTAGTTTTGGGTCAATTTTTTTGAGATTCTCAGTCTAAAGTATTTATTTTTTACAAAAAAACTGAGGGAACCTACATAGGTTACGTCATTTTAGCGTATAAATATATTCATAATATAGTTCATTGAAAAAACTCGATTATTATGTTTTTTTTTTACAGAACATGACACTCTGTTTATCAAGTCTCTCCTCTGGATTGAGTATCTCCCCTGGGTTCTTATGAAACAAGATGAAATTAATAGATTGACTGACCGCTTTGCAGACACATTTAGAATGATTGTTTTGATCGAAACATTATAAAATTTCAAATTTGTTAGTGCCGCGTTTTATCAATGAGCGATTTACTGAGAATGACCCATACATAAGTTCTATAGAATTATATATAATTTTTTTTTTACTCGTACACCTAGGGGTTTAACGCTGGACACTTCCATAAAAATAGTAGAGAAAGGGGGGGGGGGCGAAATGGGCCCCAAAATTCATGTCGAATTATGTATAGTTATATCTAATTAATAGAACCACATTTGACAATTGAGCTGAGAAAGAAATAATTATATATGACTATATATGATAATATCAGATAAGAAAAAAATCTTTTTATTTATCTAACTTTTGAGACTTTAATCTCTCGAAAATATTTTACATTTTATTCAATATTCCAATAAATATTTAAAAACTATTGAAACCATAATTTATAATTGTTATTTATAAACATCAAATCGAAGTAATCCAACAGTATAAGTCGTTCAGTCAATGACACTTCAAATATCGGCTGAAAAAAATAATATTCACATCATTTTTAACCTTTTATTAATAATCAAAACAATTACACTTACTAGGAATGCATAAATAATTGCCAAGTGCTCTGTAACCTTTAATGCATTGACATTTATTATTAAAACACACAGAATTATTTACTGCACATTTTTCACCACTCCAACAAAATTCATCCAAAAGCGGTACACACTTCATATTATCTTTTATAATATAATTACTTTTACATCTGCATATATTACTTTTTGAGCATTTCATATGCAATTGATCATTACAGTTCCAATCACCTCGGCATTTTTTTCCTAATGTTGCTAAAATTTCAAAAAAACAATTAGTATTAAGTGTCATTTATTTACCGTAACTATATACTTAAAGAGAGTGAATTTATTGGTAGCATTAAATTGGAATTCAAATAGAAAATTCATTGGTAGCAGTTTCCGAAGGCTCATGGAATAAACAACAGTAACGTTTACGTATGACGTATGCATGAAAAGTATTATTCGCATTCACTTAACGCTAATTCAGTTAATAAAGTGGTAGCATTGACCGAAGGCTCATGTAGCCAATGGTAAAAATATTTGCCTAAGGCTAATCCAGTAGTGGCAGTAAAATAAATTTAATAATAATGTATTAAATCTTTTAGTAGCATCCGCCAAAAGCTAATGTTTCTATTGTATTGGTAGCATTGACTTTTGGCTTATGCAGCAAGTGATTACTAACATTTGCTTATAGCTCATTCAACCTTGTTAGTAAAATTAAACTAAAGTTTGTGTCAAGAATGTATTAGTAGCGTTGACCTAAGGTCCATGTAGCAAACGCATTAGTTTCATTGGCCGAAGGCTTATGCAGCAAATGATTACTAGCATTCGCCTGAGGACCATTCGATATTGTTAGTCAACTAATCTAAAGCTAGTATCATTAATGCATTAGTAGCATTCGCCTAGGGCACATGCAGCAAACCAGTTGGCAGCATTGACTACAGGCTTATGAAACAAACTCAATATTACATATGGTAAATTAAATACTCGTTATGTTAGTTTGAAGAAATATACGTAAATATTTTACATGGTTTGCACTGATTGTTATCGATAGCGATGTATTTATCTCTGCATCGACATTTATTATTAACACAAATAGTATCTTTTACTGAGCAATCATTATTCTCCAAACAAATGGCTCCTATAAGTGGCAAACATTTGGTTCCCATCTTCGGTATCCCATAATTAGCCAAACACTCACAGTGACCTTTATGACAATTCGCATGACCTAACATTAAGCAATCGACATTTTCTTCGCAAAAATCTCCTAATGTTACTAGAAAATATAATATGTTCACAAATTTTTATACAAATAAAGATAATTAACTACACTGATAGAACTTTTATATTGACTCAAGAAATATTTTTTTGAGCCAAGAATTTATTTCTGAAGAAAACCAGTTGTCTTATTTCAAGAAATTTTTGTCTTGATTCAGCTTAAGCAATTGTCTTGGCTCTAGAGATTTTGTATCTTTGATGGATAACTCTCGTGTCTTGACCCGAAACTATAATATCTTCAATCGATACTATTGAATTCTTCAAGCAAGACCACTTGTCTTCAACTAAAAATGTCGTATTATTATTTTAAGAACTTTAAATTTTTGGTTCAAGTAATAATTCCTTGAGGGAAGATCTTTTTAAAGTAATGAAAAAAAAAAAATTGTTTTTTAAATAAATTTCTACTTTAACATATCTGAAGTAAATGAATTTAGTCCTAAAAAATCACTTTAAAATTTTTTATTTTTAAAATAAAAAAAAAATTTTTTTTTCAAGCTGAGTAAATTGATATGTTGATTTAAAAATCGCGCCATTCTCGAAACAAGTCGGTAATGTCTTAAACCTACATTTTGCCTATTTTAATCCAAGAGCAAGAAATTCTTAAGCGACAAATGTCAGAATTTTGTTTCAAAACAAAAAAGGCTTCATCGTAGAATAAAATTCTCAAACAAAGAATTTTTTTTTCTCCATCCGAGAATTTCAATGTTTTTGGTTCAAAGACTTATTTCTTAAATTAAAACAATTAAAAAATTTTGAAACAAAAACCACATATTAAAGAAAAAAATTTTTTTGAATCAAGATAGTTTTTCTATCAGTGTATCAATAAAAAAAAATAAATAAATATATACATGGTTTCAAACATATTGAAGAATATTTCGCAGGAGCTATTTGAACCTTCGCGCACAAGTTATGTTCTTGACAACACGGAATTTCATTGCTCGAATTACACTGAAAATAATGTTCGTTTATAAATTCTTAAGAGAAGAAACGAGATCTTACCGATACATACTTGTATCCGGTAATCCCTGCAATTGTTGGCTGGTTTAAATCTTGGAAATTGAAGAATTTCTGCTTGAATTACGCCAAAAATAATTACGAAGATTTTTATAACGGCCATTTTGTTTTAAATTTTTGGAACTTAGTAAAGTGAAAAAAAAAACAATTCTGTCGTTTAATAAAAAATGTATTTTACTGCCGCTTGACACTTGTGTATTATAGATATATATACATAAATAAATTTATATAAATAGATGTATATACACATGTATGTGTGTAATAATTATTTAATAGCTCTTCATATATAATTCTGTAATTAATGACAAAAATAGATAATAATCGTTTTGAAATTAAACGAGTTTTAGAAATGTTATAAAAAACATCTTTTACTTATTATTGGCTACACGTAGAGAATTTTATAATAAAAAAAACCCAAAAACTTTAAATAGTGGAGAGAAACTTAGATATTCTTAAAGATTGCACTATTTATCTCAGTAATAATGAATACAATTTTATTGAAATATACTGCTGGAGAAAATGTGACCTTCTCTAATTATATATATCCAGATTTGACACGAAGCCAAAAAGATAAGATAGTATATGAAATTATATATTATCATATCCAATTATCTATAGTTATGTGTATACGCAGAAGAAAATATAGTAAATTTTACTAAAAAATATGATAATACCCGAGTCAAAATTAAAACAGTAGTTTGAACCTCCAAAGCCTCAGTTCTTTTGATGTTGGACTTGCCGCTGAATTTAATATGTTATTTAATTCCTCGATGTCCTAAAATTAGCCTATGGAGGAGTGAATCACCTTTTTAAAATGGTATTTTAACCCTCTAAGGCCTACCATATATTTTAAAATGCTACTCAAGTCCTCAATACCCTAAACGAAGCGCATGGAGGACTTGATCACCTTTTTAAAAAGATGTTTTAACCCTCCAAGCCCTACATACTTTTAATCTGTAACTTCGAATGAGCTTAATTCTTTAGCATGATATTATTGTTATAATAATATCTGCGTTCTAAATACATAAAGATATTTCCAACTGATCGTGAGCGTCCGAGTAGCAGTGCGGCAGTGGTTGTGCTTCATATTCGTTAGGTCTTGGTTTCGAATCCCGGTGGCAGCAGATTATTTTTCAGCAGTTTTTTTAAATTTCTTTGGCAGTTTCCGTCATCCAATACATCATTCGCATTTATTGTTCACATAAAATAATTAATTAATCATATACCAATAAGTCAAAGGCTTTAATTATTCAATTCGAATTTCGAATGACAGTACTATTCTATTCGAACGCCTACTTGTATAACTTTAGCTATTATTATTAATATTTTAAATTTTATTATTTTTTAACTCACAACAAAACATTTATTACTAAGAAATTATTTTTTGAATTTTTAAATTTCAAATTTTTTTCGATCACGGTGGCCATTTCTAATTAGTGGCCCCCTTTTCCTTTCTGTTTCTTTACCAATTGTACGCGATCCGATGAGAGTCTCTCGATCTATAAATTTAGGCTCTGGAGGCTTGTTTTACCTTTTAAAAGAGATTATTTGAACCTAAACTTGGTAAAAGTGGACAAAGTTACCACGTTTAAGTTCAAATCACCTTTTTAATGCATTGATCTTCATATTCTAAAAAGATGATTTGAACCTCCTTACCCTCATGTAGCATTTGGAGGCTCAAATTACCTTTTTAATTTTGATTCGGGTAATTACTAAATTTGGATAGTAATCTTGTAACGCTTATGATTTATTTGAAAAATTAATAAACAGATAACCATAATATCATGGTAATAATTTTCATACATTGTGGGAATGATTACCATAATATTATGGTAACCATTACCATAATATGATAGTTATGTTTACAATAATGTTATAGGAATAATTACCATAATATATAGGGCTTATTCCCATATACACTTAGGAACCATTACAATGTGGTTATAGGATTGGTTCCTATTTGCTTATGAGAACTATTCCTATGAGTATGGTAATCATTACCATGATTCTTTCACATGCGATATGGAAACTGTTACCATAATGATAGGAATTGTTACCATATTTATGGAAACTTTTCCCAGAAAGTATGGGTCTATATCCCATAATCCCAAGTAATCATTACCATAACGGTATGGGATGATATTTCATAAACGTACTAGGAACAGTTACCATAATTTTCTCTCCGTATACTATTGTAATTTTTACAATACTTTTTTCTCCGCGAGCGATTTCTACTACACCAAAAAACTATTATTTGGTTTTAATATGTTCAATAGAAAATAAATAAAAAAACCTTGTTCAATAGACAACTTATCAATTCAAATTCACTCATTTCAACTTCTTGGAACTGTTTCTATCAATTATCAATTACTATGCAGTGCTTAAAAATTTCTAAATAAAAATTTTAATCTCTTACATTATCTAAATTAGAATGTTAATCATTAATTCTGTTCTATATATTTTTTAATTTTCTCCGTCATTGGTAATTTTTACTGCAATTCCGTATTTATATACTACTATTACTGTAGTAAATTTCTATAATGTAATGTCATCATTCAAACTGTCCTTCTAACATTTTACTGTTCAATTAAAATCAATACAGAAATTTTTTATATCTAAAACTATGTCGTGTAAAAAAAAATTTAAATAATTATAATAATTCCCCCTTGCATGAGAAACCGGTCGATAATTATACGGGAAAATTCTATAGATTTAACTACTGCGTTTGTTCAAATTTAGGGTAACTTTCTGTGAAACCCTGAACTAGTACGCATGTGTGCGCAGCTATACATATCTATTTCTAAATAATTTATGTTGGGTAAAAAAGTTTTCTTGTACGTTTCGTACGCACAAGGGTGTTGTGAGTAAAATTCAAAAAATAAAGTACGTTTACTAAGTACAGTTACAAAATGGCTGTTGTTAAAGATCATCGAATCATTAACAGTTTTTGTGGATGCATAAATTTGAAAACCGGGATGCTTATTATGAGCACTATCAGAATTGTAAGTAAAATATATATTTTATAATGTGATGACTCAAAAAAGAAATTCTAGTTTGGATCTCAAGAAATTCAATTTCTTTGATCTTTTATTTCGGACGCAGAATGATACGATATTGGCACTCTAAATCTTCAGTGAGAATTATGAGGTTTAAATGGTAACTCTTGATCGGTTTTAAATTCTAACGAAGCTCTCAAAATCCTCGAAAAATAAATTATCGTTTTCTGGAATTAGAAAATTTTCGAGTTGAAAAAAAAATCTGAGTACTTACAAAAATTTATATGTTCGATAAAATAAATTCGTTAATTTATTATTGTTATTATATATTTCTGGACAAACTTTTAATCGGTCTCAAAAAAATTTTTTTTAAACTTCATAAATAATATAGAATACAATATCAAACATTTTGTCCTCAATAAATTTTTGTATTTTGATTGAAAAAATGTATACTGAATTTTCATTCGGTTAACTATTTTCTCATAGTAACCATTATATTTTTTTTGAATGGATATAAATAAAAATAAATATTCATTTTTATTTGTTATACTTTATAGAGGTTCCAGTAATTTTTATCCAAATTTGTAATTAATTATTTATTTTTGGGTAAATTTTTTTGAGATTCTCGGTCTAAAGTATTTATTTCTTACGAAAAAAAGTGAGGGAACCCACATAAGTTACGTCATTTGAGAAATTGAGGCCTAAATCTGGAGCAGTAAATTTTTTTATATTATAAGGATTTTGAGGTCCCCGCTAAATTTTTTTTATACTTTTCGCCCTCAATTATGTAAAATCGCCCATAACTACAACATTGAGGTCTAAACTGTAATAACTTTCCACACAGTTCTCAATCTCCTAAGTCCAACTTGTCCCTCAACCTCACGTAGTATTTTGAGTTTCGAACTGGAAATTGTTTTTTGATTCGGGATCATTCGAACTTTTCGTACTATTTTCAAAAATTTTTGTAAAAATAATCCCGAATTGTCCGTATAAACTTATAAAGGCTTTTGTAGATTTAATACCTTTATCAGACTATACACAACTTTTTTACGATTATATCGAAATAAGAATTTCCTGAATCAGCTCTAACTTATAAATTTTAGCTCCCAACGGAATTCATGCTTTCCCTTCCATATTTTTGCCTGTAGAACGTAAACTATTGGCCGTACGATGATAGGGTCAAGGACCACTTTTGTAGGAAATTTAATTCTCTCTAAAAAAAGTCCTATGAGTTGAATCGCTAAGCTCTATAGTTTACGAGTTACGACAAAAAGTTGTAAGGTAGCTTTGACGGAATTCCAACGTACTTCTATTTTTTCAACATTCTTATTACTAATTACTTTTTTATTACAGACAGGAGCTTTATTAAACACAGTATTGCCGATCAAGAATCATCTTGAGAACTGCGACCCTAAAATTCACACAACATGTCGAGTTACTTCATACAACGAGTTCATTTCTGTCATAACTATCTGTATTATCGGAATTATACTTGTTTTATTAGCGATTCTTGCATCAATAGCGGTAATTACCATCATTCTATTTATCAACTTTATGATCATCTAATTATGATATGGTTTGGAAGTAATTAACAATTATTTGGAAATTTGAATTAATAATTACAGTAATAAATCCAAGAATAGTTTGATGTAGAAGTTGTAATTAATGATTAATTATTTTCCGCTCACTTTATGTAAGAAAAATTTCTACTTGAATTACGTAAGAAATCCTATAAGACCCGTCCAGGAACATTTACGAATCTTACTAGACACATCATCACCCTGGAAGGAATCGCCAATAGTATCAGTTGGCCGAGCCTTGGGCCAGTTGTAATTTCCCAAGCCTTGAAAATGACCATGGGGCCAGATCTGGTCCAAGCCTAAACCCTATGGTTTGGTTTTTGTTAAATCGAACCTTGGCCGCTGACCATTGGCCCAAAGCTCAACCGAGGCTGGCCCGATAGTTTAATTTTAGTCAAGCCGAGTCTTGGCAGTTGACCATTGGCCAATGCCTCAGCCTAGGTTGGATTTTTATTTAATATTAAAATTAGCAACGTTACATGTATCTATATATATGTATATAAAAAAGACCAGGGTATAACGGTCCATCGAGTATACGATTAATATCAAGAGTTTAAATTTTCTAAAAAGTAAAATTATTTGACATACGATAATTTTCATTTAATTGATTATTGCTATGTACAAAACTTTAGTTAACATAATTGTTAACGTTCAATAATCAATATAATAGTGCTACTTGATCTTACTCTTAATTTATTCATTTATATCAAATCATACAATTACAAATTAATAAATATATGTCATTACATCAGACAATTTTAAGTTCATTAAATAAAACTACATTTCACATCATCTTTACGGTGTAATATTTCTGAATTAAATTGTATTTAAATAATCGACAAGCAAAAAAATCATGATTATCTGGACATCAGCTTTAGCACAGTGGATAGCATCCTGGCCTAGTAATCAGAAGGAACTCAGTTCGAATCCCGGTAGCGCCCAAATAATTTTATTCATTATTTTCCATTTATTCAGTAATTAGTTAATTACACTCCAATTTAAAGTCGATAAAAGTGTGATCAAGCTTTTTTTTAATTATACTTATTAATATAGATGACAATATTTTAGATTGAGCATTGGGTGAGCCTTAGATTTTTTGCTCACCGAGGTTCTGCCGAGGCATAATATTTTGTTTCCCAAGACTTGGAACATGGCTACCATCCAATGCTTGAACCATGGCTCGCCCAATGGTCAGCCAAAGCTCGACCCAGCCTTGCGCTAGACCGAGGAGCATTAGCTAACGACCGGCCAAGGCTTGGTCCAAGCTTTGGCCAATAGTTTCTTCCAACCATGGCTTGTTTTCTGTAAAAGCATACGAGATCCTACATAGGATCCTTACAAGAATTAACGGGCGGGTTGAATCACTGATCATTTAATTAATACCCTGACTATCCTTAATAATGTAGACGTAAATGGTTGTAAATTTATTTCTTTTACTAGAACTGTCGGAAGTTACTATTTCCTGTGATGATTTTTGACGCGATTCAAATGCTGGTGCTGCCGTTCATCTCCTGGTTCATTATTATCAATTATGATAATACTGATTATGGAAATTTATTGGAACCAATAATCGTCTATATTTATCTTGGTGAGTATAATTTTTATAAAAAATCATAATACAATAGGGAACTAGTACACGGAGAGAAAAATATAGTAAATTTTACTAAAAAATATGAGAATAATAAGCTTTTAACTTTTTATTATTATTGCTATCATTTTTATCATTATTGTTATTTACGTCATCTGTATTGGAGTCGATTTTTGTTTTTAGTAGATTTTATAAAAATATAACTGTTGTATTTATCCTCATAACGCAACTTTACAAAAATTTTAACATTTTCTATCTATTTGAGTCAAGTAGGTTCCAAAAAAACTATTAGTGAAAAAGTTTATATATATATACATATATATATATATATATGATATAACGCGCGGTTCTCCTACGATAGCTTCCACAATTCTATACCGATCTCGATGAAATTTTTTTTACATATTCTTTAGCTAAAGAGCTCGGTTTAGTTCAAAGATGAGTTAAATCGGCCGACAAGTTTAAAAGTTATAGTCATTTAAAGATTTTTTAATTTTTCAAAAAATTCAACTTTTCTCGATTTATCTTTAAATAACTTTTGATCCTAAAGAGATGATCTATTTTTGGTGATTGAATCTTTATGTTCATTCGATTTGCTTTAATTTAAACTATATTGCTTACTCTTTAGATAATTTTCTCTAATACTTTGATGAATTTCAAAATTTTCAGAAAAATAGGAAAAAACATTTTTTTTGACTTTCTCATTTAATAACTTTCAAGTAATACATAGTAGTTGAATCTTGTTAATATTTTTATGTAGCTTATCTAATGAGCTTCATATTTCAGTAGTATTTTTTTTTATATTCAACGAAAATTAGCTATTTATTTATTGAAATTAAGCTGTTGCATTCGTTTTTCCACTTTTTGATAAATTCATGTAACTGTTCCAATTTTGGTTCCTGCCGTGTAACACTTTTAAAATCTCAACATTAAAGTATACATAAAGTATTTTTTTAAAATTGACAAGCATAAATATGATTGATCTTATAAGCTTTAGATGAATCTTTAAGCGCCACCGCTTACTTTACAGATTTAAATAATTAAATAAATAATGAAAAATTTACTTCAATTTCGGCTGCCGAACGGCCTTTTTTTAAAAATCACTTGTTTCAACCGAGATTCGAACCCTGATCTCCTGCGCGCGAGTCCTTTCCTATGTCTGACGGCCCGATGTCTCCTTTGGACTAAAGTTTCAGAACTTGTAATACATATTTGTATATGCTATCCCCATTAACTTTTAATTTTATCTATACACAGTAGAATTTACTATACAGATAGTAAAAAAATATAATCGTGTTAGCAAAAAATACATTGCGTACAGTAATTTTTAATATTTTGTATAGTAACGAATCCTATATTGTATTACAAAATTTATTTTCTTAAATTTGTATTTATTAATAGCATAGTAAAATTTACTATATAAATAGTAAAAAATATAATGGTCTTAGCAAAAAATACATTACGCATAGTAATTTTGAATATCTTATTATGTAATTATTACTAACTAGTAAATTTTACTGAACGTTCAGTAATAATTACAATACAGAATGTATTTTTTCATATCTGTTAGTAAATTGTACGATAGTATTGTAATTTTTACTATCCTTTTTTCTCCATGAATGTTTTATTTAAAATAAAAAATTATTCTCATTTTTAATTCAAAATTT
The DNA here is from genome assembly GCF_026212275.2 of Microplitis demolitor. Lineage (NCBI taxonomy): Eukaryota > Metazoa > Arthropoda > Insecta > Hymenoptera > Braconidae > Microplitis > Microplitis demolitor. The sequence goes on from NC_068553.1 coordinate 1,519,380, forward strand.
AGAATGTTTTTTAATTAATTTTTCAAATTCCAATTTTAATTACAAATATCTCATCAAATAACTAAGTTACGTCAAAAACGCTCAAAACACTTTTTGTAGAGAGTTAAATCTTCTATAAAATAGGTCTCTATAAATTTTTACATAAAATTGATATTTATAAAGTTATATCAATTATAAAAATATTACATTTATGTAACTGACGTAAATGTAATTTCTTCTGTTAATTTTTAAAAGCTCGTATCTTTTAAACGGTTCGAGATACGCGAAAATTTATAAAGACTTTTTTGCAGCTCATAAAAATTCAAACAAAAAAGTATTGATACCTTTTTTTCATATTTTGGTTATTTAACAATATATTTAATATCAAAGAATTAAAAACGTTAAGTAAATTTTATTCTTTAAAAATTAATAGCGTCTTTGCTTACAATTTTTAAAAAATTAGTCTGTAAATTAAAAAAAAAAGGCAGCTGATAGAAAAATGTATTTTAAGTGTACATTAGCAGAAATATACCATCGAAATTTTAAATATTAAATATTTGTTTATTTATTTATTTACAAAATTTATTTTCTTAAATTTGTATTTATTAATAGCATAGTAAAATTTACTATATAAATAGTAAAAAATATAATGGTCTTAGCAAAAAATGCATTACGCATAGTAATTTTGAATATCTTATGTAATTATTACTAACTTGTAAATTTTACTGAACGTTCAGTAATAATTACAATACAGAATGTATTTTTTCATATCTGTTAGTAAATTTTACTGTAGCATTGTAATTTTTACTGTACTTTTTTTCTGTGTAGTAAATTTTAAAATGACATTTAGAAATTGAAATTAATAAAACCATAGTTAATGGTTACGATGTTAACATCGCAAATTTTACTTGAATTTTCTTTCCGTGTATGAGTCTAACGTAAGGCATTAAATGATCTTTTTGTTTCAGCTATCATTATTTTCTATTGGATAATCGTTTACAGCCGCTCTCAAGAAATCAAGACAGATAAAAAAAATCTACTAATTGAAGACAAATAAAAAATATTATTTTCTCTGTTACCCCTCTTGTGTTATAATATATAATGAAGTATCATAAAAACATATTTATTATAACTATAATATATAAAAAAATATATAAATTTTAATTGCAATGTTATATTTATGGATTTGAAATTAAAAATTAATAAATTGTTTAATTCCAAATAAATTTTTTTTTACAATTTTTGCATTGAAATTCCTTGCATATTTTGAAAACAAACTTATATTATATATTTTATCATGATGCCTTAATATTTATCTGACATTGACTAGAGTATTTATTTTTAGTTTATCTAAACGGAATGAAGAAAATTTCCATATTTTTTTTTCTCTAGGAATGGAGTTGCGCGGTTTCAAGCGAGATATTATATCGCAGATATAAGAGTAGTGCATTAGACATAAACATGACTGCCAGCAAGGTCGATGCTGAGAAAAACGGCTTACGTCATATGCTATTATAAATGCATAGTATCTTCATTGCAATATAAATAAAAGCGTCATCAAATTTTATTGTATGATATTCTCAAATAATTATTACTCTTACGTTATTTTTTTAAGTCTTCCAATTATATATTTACATAATGAAAAAAAAATTTTTTTATTCAATTGACGATATCTCAGTAAGTAATCAGAATAATAAAATCTTTGATATAAATGTTTTTGAAGGAAATTTAATTTTCTGTAAATTTGGTCTCTTAATAAATTTTTTTAGGACCGATAGTTTTCGAGTTACAGAGGGTTAAAGGAAGAAAAATGTTGTATAGATAAATTATCTAATTATTTAAACGGCTGTAATTTAATGAAAGATGTACTTATGTAATTTTTATTTGAGACTAAGCTTTAAAAAAAAACTATATGACCTTTCTCATAAATAAATTGAAGGTCCGCTTATCACATTTTTCCGCTGATTCTTATCAAACTCTATTAACTCGACTGTCTTTTAATTATAATTAAACTTTTTAATTAAATAACTCGGAAACTAATGACTTTATGTAAAAATTACCAGAGACATTTTTTGTAGCAAATTGAATTCTCTACAAATTAACTCCAATGCATTTTTATCCTATCTCCGATAATTAAGCCGCAATTTGAATTTAAAGAGTTATAAATAATTTACAGTAAAAAATAAAAAAAAAATTTCGAAAATTTGTAATTTAAATAATTTTGAAATTAATAACTTTACATAAAATTCATAAAAAATTTTTTTTTGGTGAAAAATAAATTTCCTTAAATTTTTATTTATATTTCAGTCATATATTTATAATTTATTGACAGTGTGTAAAAAATAAAAATTAATATTCAATAATTTTAATAAATATTAACATTGTTTTTATAAATAAACTCTTTTGAAATTCTAATCTGCTCATGCGCATTAGATGCGGAAAATGAAACCACGATATCTACAACAATATTTCTGATTAAATTTCCCAGTCTACGTCGCACATTCGCTCGCAATTCAAACCATACGTCGGTCTATATAAATTTATTTAAATATTAAATAAATAAATATACAAATATGGCGTTTAAAAAATTCGACACTTGTTGCTGTTGTCTAGATTTAAAAACGGGAGTTTTGGTTATCGGTATTTTAAGTATTGTAAGTTCTCAAATAATAAATAAATAATTTATGTTAAATAAAAAATATTTTTAATTTTTTTTAAAGGTATTAAATATCGGTGGTTTAATTCAAGCACCAATAGCTTACAATAACGCATGTTCGGGTTTTAGAACGCCCGACAATAATCTCGAATGCCGTAAAGCGAGTTCTCAATTGGGTATGTCCATAAGCAGTGAAGTTATCGGAATTATTTTAATGTCTTTGATGATTTATGGTAACCAGAAGGTAATTTAATATATTTATTTATCTATCATTAATTTTAAATAATCGAGAAATTCTAAAAAACAGCTCGAAAATCAAGCTCGAAAATCTTATTGCATGCGATTGTTTTTTTATGAGTTTTTCAAACTCTAACAAGTTACGCTTTATGCTAAAATTTAAAAGTTTAAGAATTGGAAATCATTAATGAACAAGCGGTTTTTAAATTTTAATTTCCGATTATGTTCAATAAACTGAATATATTGATGCAGAAATCGATGTCAGTGATCAAAATCAAAATTTGAATGAGTTTTGGCTTAGGTCATCTGATGAGAACTCGATTTCCGAAAATCGGGGTGAAAACAATAACTTCCCGAATTTTTTAAAATCATCGATTTCCTAAACAGGAAGTTAAAAACTATTGAACAGTATTGATAGTTCCTTATTGTTGAATAGTATTTTATTAGTAATTATTAGTAATCAACTCTATTGAAAGTGATGAGTTTTGATTAGTCTTTCATTCATTAGTAGCCTAATAAGTAAATCTACAGCACTATTAAAGGAGATAAATGTTGATCAGACTGTCAATAGTGTTGGCCCTGTGGTTCAGCCCGAAAACATTAGTGAATACATTTTCGAGCTCGAAAATACTCTAACAAGCAATATTTTTTTTTATGAGCATTTCAAGCTCTGACAAATTACGTTTTTTAGTTAACGATGGGAAATTTGAGAATCGGAAATCTGTAATGAACAAGCGGTTTTCAAATTTTTATTCCTGATTATGTTCAATAAAATGATTAAATTGAGGTTGAAATTAATATCAATGATAAAAATAAAGATTTTAATGAGTTTGTATTTTGTTGAGTTATAGAGCTGAGTAAAATTTTCAAAACGATCCGTTTAGTCGTTTCAAGGATATTTGGAAAAAAAGCGTTTTTTTTTTTTTTATTTCTTTCTCTCGGACGCAAATTAAAAAAAATCTAAAAAAAATTTTTTTTTTTCGTATTTCTCAATTATGGCCGTCTATTCGACAAAGTGATTTAAAATGCACAAGAAAGTTGATGGCTAACAAGCTCTTTCGATTGCTGTTTAAACCACCCCAATCGGTTGATTACTCAAGAAGTTATGCTTTCGCACACACACGCGCGCGCGCAAACACACACTTGGACATAATTCTGAAGATAGTCAGACCCGAGAAAAAATGTTAATATATAATCATACATAATTATATATAACTATATATAATCATATATAATTATATATGATCATATATAATTATATATAACCTTATGTATATATCCATATAGAATTATATATAATTATATATAATACTATTCCGAGAAGTTTTTTTCATATAGAATCATATATAATTATATATAATCTTATATATATATATATATATATATCCATATATAATTTTATACAATCATTAGGGTGTTTAAAAAAAAAATAATTTTTTTTTTCATGGTATTCAAAAATTGGAAGTACCCAGTTTTTCAATCGGTTGAATTTCATATAATTTTGTGAAATTATTCAATGTCTCCCAAAATTTTATATAAGTTTTTTTAAATTTCACATCACAACAGAAAATCAAAAAAATTTGAAGAAACTTAATAAAATTTTATATAATTATCACCGAGGCCGACAAAAATAAAATTTCATATAAGTTCATGGAGTTTTTTTAAATTGTGTAAAAATCCATCACGAAAACTTATGAACTCGGTCTTTACCGGCATTTCACTCTAAATACATCAATTAAGCACATGACTTGAACTCTCGTAATGTGGACCAGTGATCAACGTTCAGGGCTACCAGCCAAAAGGAGCCGTGTTCGAACCCAGCAGATGTTCCAGGATTTTTTCATCATTTACTGCTATCAATTCTTGTTTCTGAATTAGTAATGCGTTCGCGCGGTAATAACCAAATCAAAAATTTGGTATTTAATTTTTTTTTTTTTTTTTTTTTTTTTAAATATTTTTTAATTATATATAACTTGATTATATATAATCATATATGAAAAATGGCCAAATAGGATTATATATAGTTATATATAATTATATACAGTTATATATAATTATATATGATTATATTTGGCCATTTTTCATATATGATTATATATAATCGAGTTATATATAATTTTATATGATTATATATACAATTTTCTTCTCGGGGAATAGCTTCCTAGATCCTTGAATTGTCAACATCGGATGAAATTTCAATTTTCGAGAATTGGGGTAAAAACAATATCTTCTCGAACTTTTCGAAAATCATTGATTTTTTTAGCGGGAAGTAAAAATAACTCTAACCTCAAAATTTCATATTCAGTGTCTATATGAATACAGTAAGAATTTATAAATTGTTCAATCATTGGGATTAATATCATTTGCAATGTTAAGATTATTGAGATTTTTATGATAAATATATATTAGGGTGTTTCAAAATAAACATTTCTTTTTTTTTAAAGTCTTATGGTCTTAAAAGTTAGTCTTAGGTATTAGAAAAATCCTCCCGATAGTTTGAAAGCTCAACCCTGCTAAGACCTCACCCAATATTAATTTTCTCATTTGAATTACGTGTAAAATATTTTTTTTTATATTGTATTTTTAACTACAAACACATTTACTGCAACCTTGTAGTAAATTATACTACATATTATTTTCCGTGATTTTACTCAATTTTCACCATGACCTGGAATTTAAATTTAAAAATGAACTCCTCTTTAAGGGCTGATTTAAAATTTGCCGCATTTTTTTAAATTGCCAACTTACCCTATATTTTTCAAAATCATAATCAAGATTTGAAAATAAAAGACAGATTTACTTTCAAAATAATGCAGTATCATTTTACCCTAGACAGCTGATAAAAATGTGTTACCCATTTTGCCCCAGTGTCTCTAAATAAAATTTTTTATATGAGTATTTAATCTGATCTAATTCAACAAGTTTTAATTGCGAATTCAAACGACCGCGATCCCTAATTATATAGATTATTTTTCTCAGTTAAAGCGCATGCGCGAGTACTTCAGTACATTAGTAATTACCAATCAATTTCTGTAATATTTTTAATTAAAGAACAATTGTTTATATAATAAATCACATTTTTAAATTTGAATAATGTAAATCTTACGGTTTTTTTAATGTTTGAGTAAACTGATGATGTTTTTAAGATTCCTTAGCTAGTAGACTGAAAAATTTAATAAACTTTAAGTGGCGATAAAAATGGCAATCGATTGCCGTGAAGCTCGTATCGTTAAAATCAGTATATTAGTTTCCAAGGCTATCCGAGGAAAGATATTAATTTGCACACGAGCGTGTACACACCCACGAACGTCCATTTGTCAATGATTAGACAATAATTTGATAGACCTTGAAACGCCATCTGTTGGAAACTAGATACAGAAAACGTTAATTGGACTAAAGTCAATAATTTTTTTTATTTATAGAATAAATCTACGGAACGATTATTATTGATTTGGATGATACGGTATTATAGTTTATGGTAATGATGGACTATGTTGCCCATCTAACGTTAATTCGAAGAAACGTGGATGGAAAATTAATCAAACAATTTTGAGGTTAGGCATTTTCGAATCTTCTTAATCCCATATGGGTCGGATTCACGACATTAGTTGCAGGGGAGAAGTGCTGCAGTTGTAACAAGGGACAGTTGTAACACTCAATGAAAAACTATTAAAAAAACTAAAAATTATTATTATTCTATTTTTAACTTGTTCAAAATAGTAAACTATTGCTTAGATCAAAGTTTCAGTTATTAATCTTATTCCGATATTTAAATATTGAAAATTGTTGAAAATACGCGGGAAAACTTTTTTTCATACACTTCACAATTTTTTTAATAACAAATTTGTTTTCTAATGTTATGATGTGAGACTTGTATTCATACTTTAAGAGACATATCAAGAGTATTGTATAATCGAATTTTATATCAATTTACTGATTTTTGTTATTGTAATTAGATTTTTATTAACAATTCTGCGTGAGAGTCAATTGTAACACTTGATCGAGTAGCTATTGTAACACTCAGAGTCGTGTATGGGACCTGCGCAAACTGGATGCGCGACAAATCTACTCTGGGATAGTGTAGTTTTAATATTTATAAATGTTTAATAATTTACATTAAAGATACAAATATATGAGCTACTTTAATTTTAAATACTTGACTTTAAGAGTTAATTAAGTATAATAGTATGTATTAAGACTGAATAATAAAAGCAATTTGGTGAAAAATATCTATTTCGTTCCGTGTTACAACTGCCCTGCACTGTGTTACAACTGCAGCCCGCGCGCCGCCATCTTGGCCCCTGACTTTAGTTAAATAAATTGATTTTTTAATAAGTTAACATTGACTTTTTACTAATTGACCAAGTCAGTCACATAAAAGATACTATCAGCTAACTTTCTGACAGTTTTTAAGTTTACTATCTTAAAAAAAAAACAAATGGAATCGGAAAGATAAAATTTTTTGTTACAACTGCAGCACCTCTCCCCTACATCAGAATCTTACGTGAAAAAGTGTAAAATAATGGATCAAACCTGACTCATTCGTGATTCATATCTGACGTAAATGATGACATAGCGCATCGTATCTCTGACCTCAAATGTACGTCAATGTGTTTACTGGGGAATATTACTCCCGAGAAGAAGTGGTTGGACTTATATAATTATGTCTGATTGATTAAATATAACTCGATCCAAATATAGGCAAGACCCAACTATATATAATTATATGATCAGATCTTATGATTTTATTTCTGATAATTTTGAATAATAAATTTGATTGAATTTCAAAATTAATTCATACTATCGCAGTTATATGTTCCGATGACAAAAGATTTTATATAACTGTTTACAATTCTATATGAATTATATACAATTGGGTAGAGGTGATGCATAATTATGTAAAATTTTTATATAATTATATAGAATAATATACAGTCGTATATAATTATATATCATCTATACAAATACAGTATGTAATTATATGCAAATGTATATATTTGTATACAATTATAAATAATCTATATGAATACAGTATATGATTATATACAATTATATATATTTGTAAACAATTATATAAAATTTTATATAATTATATACAATTTATATGAAAATATTATGTGATTATATACAAATAATACACAAATAATATATAATTACGTACGATTGTATACAAATGGATTGAGTCAATTTTTTTATCCAATTTATATATAATTTTATACAATTATACAAAATTTTTTTTCATCGAATTTGAAATATAATTTTCTATACATGGAATTCATATAGCTTGAATATATGTCTACATATAATATTACATATCGTATTTGTATATTTTTAAAATATGTAATTATATAATTAATATGGCGAAAAAATAGTTATTTTAATGTATATGACTTCTTATATTAATAATTATATGATTATATAAACTGTTTTATATTATTCAATATAATTTTAGGATATAATTTTTTTTCATGCAGGCTAGTTATATATAACTGTATAATTAGATATAATTATATACAAATATATACGATATTATCTAATTATATATAGTTATATATAATCATTTCTCTGTGGGTTCAAAAGTGTCAAATCTGGTAATATATGATTATATATGATTGCATATAATTATATGTAAGCATACATATACTTGAATATAATTATATGTAACCATAATAACCATATATGGTCATATTTAATAAACTGCATGAAAAATGTAATCCCGACAAAATAGCATTTATGTGACCTATATTATCATATCTATGCTATTTTATCAGCATATATTTCCGGATGTTTATTTTATATATAATTATATATGATTATTTTTTCTCGGGCTCGTCAATTCAAAACTTGAAGTATTCGTAATTTTTCAAGCTTTATCGCGGGTGTTCATTGTACCCTGATCCACTTATATCTATCTTGAACCGTAACCATCAATCGACAAATAATTTAACGGAAAGTATTAATAATCAAACAATAAAAAAAATTTAATGGCCGCATTCATTACAAAATAATAATGTACAAATAATTGAAAAGACTGAAATAGCCTATTGTGGCATCAATACTCACGGTATTTATGTTAAACAAACCAAACACGTTGCATACTTAAAAATAGTTAGTAGTTATATAACAGCAGGAGAGGCCACGTGAGAATTCGAGGCCGCCGTCAATCGTAAATTCCATTTCTATCAATAATAGTAAAAAAAATTCGAAAAATCCAGCAAAATTGACTAATTTCGACGTTTAACAAAATTTAACAGATTGTATAAAATGAACATACCTAACTCGATAAATATAAAAATTATATATGTCATTAAAATTAATTAATAATTTATTTCAATTTACAGGAAAATTACCGATTACTATTGCCAGTGATTATTCTCCAGGCTATTGGAATTGCGATAATAACTATTGTTATATGGTATTTATCAATTATTCTCTTTATGGTGTCTATTGGATATGGTCTTGTTGTATTTATTTTTGGCAACGCAATAGTCGGTAAGATATATACATAATTAAATCCCATAGTTCTTAAAAAATTATAATTTAGATTCCAGCGAGATTTTAAGGAGGTTCAACCGAAACTAGTGAGTCAAAGTAGTGTTTGAATTTTTTTTTGCTAAACTCTCCTAGTAGTTATAAAAATTCATTATTTTAATTTATAATAACATAATGAATTCATAAATTAATATTTATTACTTATTTAATTAAAGAATGTAATAAAATTACTTGATTATTTTTGACTCACGATTTAATAAAAAGATTTGGCAACAGCGCCTTCTAACTTCTTACATATCGACATTCAAATTAAAGCGGGAAAAATTTATTTCTAATCTCGTCACTCTTAATAGTGTACTTCTATCTTTGTTTTTTCTCTCAGCTGCTTCCGCGACGTTGCCAAACCCTCAATAATATGTATCTCTGTCGATGAAAGAGATTAAATAATAAAGTTTAACTTGAATTATTTAAATAATTACAACGGTAACACTATACTGTTTAAATCTTATCATATTCCAAAAATATTCAAGTTTATGGCATGTGGTTTTTTATTTCTTAAACTTTGAAGGTTAATAATGGAAAAAATCTAATAAGCCATGACGGAAGCTTGCCTGCCATAAGAGCCTGTGTATAAGAACTTTAAAACGTCATTTTAAAATCTTTTTTTCTAAAAAACTAGACGGTGGATCAGATTCAAATTTTGAGAATACATTGATAAAGTACCTCTTTAGATGTATACTAAGTTTCAAATCTTAAAGTTGGAAAATCCTTTTTACATTAGATTCGCTCGAACCTTCTTAAATATTGTGACTGAAAAAAAAAAATTGATAAATTATTTAAAATAAATAATATTATTTATTTATTGCCGTAAGATGGGCGGGGGAGTGGAAAAGGTCAATCTGAAGTTTAGAAAATAAATAGTGAGCTTGGAATAAGTTTGAATTGCTATAGTCGAGTTATTTTGGTCAGCGTATAACTCCAAAGCATGCAAGTAGATGCAGAGGGATACGCAACTATCCGCCTTCGGTTGCTACCGGGCTCGCGCAGCCGAGACAGCGACAGTGTTTTACGTCCGCTCGTACTAGTAGAGAGACTGTCTGAGGCAGGGAACGTCAGCATCAGCCTACTGATGCATACGTTGGCCTACTCGGGATGAAACTATCGACTTTGATAGTATTTATGGCACTTTAAACATTACTATTAATTTTTATGATATATTTGTCAATAAATTCATCATGAATTTTCTGTCACTTTGTACATGATGACGAATGATAACTTTGAGCCGGAACGAATATTTAAAAATAATTTGTATGTAAATGTACAAAAGAAGACATTAAAGTACGTTTTAAAAATATTTCTATATGCAATTCAAATTTATGGCTACGAAAACTATTTTTATATAACTTCTGTCACTACGATTTAGCCAACGGAATTCATTAAAAAACAATGCGTTAAAAAAAAAAATGAAATCTTCCGAAGCGGAAGTTCTTTTTCCAGTCACAAAATTTAAAAAAAATGTTTGGAGAATCCAGAAGTGCACGCCTCGAACGTTCATGTTCCAATAAAGTATATAAATTATTAATTTTCATTTTTAATTACAAAATTTTTTAATAAACATCTAGCAAAAAAATCGTCTTTTTTTTTAATTTAGTTAATTTTATGACAGTTGGTCATAATAAAAAATTATCTGATGGTAAAGTAGAACCTTATGATATCAGCAAAGTTCAATGATAAAAAAAACATTCTTGATAAAATAAAAAAATGGCTGCAGTGGGTGTTTGTTTACATGGTGCCGGTTTTAACAGAAATAATTTATTATAAAAAAAACGAGAAGGACTACAGTAGTGATTTTCGAAAAGGACCTTCTTTGCATAATTTTGAAGACAGTGAAAAAAAATAAAGTCATTTTGTCAAGCCGTTTACAAGATATCCGTGCCACAGACTTTTTTTGGCTACAGACTAACTGACGTCCACGATACATATTTTTTATTGAACTTTTTTTTATTATGATACGTATCGGCCAACTTAATAAAAGTATCAGTCTTATTAATTAGTGTTTCCTCATAAGATTAATGTGCTTTTTATAATGTGTAAGTGTGATATGAAAATGATATATACAGTTTAATGCGAAAAAATCACGTGACTTTGACAAGTCCGTTATGAAGTACAACCTCTCCGCTTCGCGTTCGAGGCGTGCAAAATTTTGACATGAAATAATTTATTAATTGTAATAAAAAATTTAATTTTTTCAGGTCTTTGTATATATCTATGGCTGGTTATCTACAGCCGTTGTCAAGAAATAAAGACTGCAAGTTATGCAGCAGCAAATACTGCATAAATTACTTTTTAATTAAATTACTTAATTAATCTTTAGCTTTTTTTACATATATATGAACACATACATTTTTTATATTGTATAATATATACATGCTTTTCATATATTTCTAAATTAAACTTTCTTTATATTTTTTTTTTATAACAAAAACGGAAAATTCTACTTAAATAAATTTTTTTATTTTAAGTTTAAGCGCCTTATTAACTATTGTACGAAATATAACAAGATTCTACAAGCCTTTTTATAACAGTGTTCAATTAATCGATTTTGATCATTGGTTGACAATTTATGATCAACAACATTATATATTTATATTTTTTATATATGTTAATTTGACGAAATTTTAAAAAGTTATAAACGGTGTCCAAATTTACTCGTAACTATTTACAAAACTTATTATATATTAAATATACATAAATCTATATATATGGCTGATAAAATTATGATGAACATAGAAGTATAAAGTGTTAAATATTTCAAAGTTTCAAAAAATGTTGGAATTCAAACTAGACATTGTATTGCTAGTTACTGACATGACTTCATTTGTTTAGCAAATAATATGACAATTGTAAGCTTTATTTTTTAATTGACTTAAAGATTGAACTTTGGCCTGAAAACTGGAGCCTTATGATAATTTTGGAGCTGTGATAATTTGGAGAAATATATAAAAGTTCAAAATATTTATAAATTTTGAACTTGGAAAGTAATTATTCAATGTATGTTTACTCGTAATTATTGACTAAGCTGTCAGTGTTATCGTATAAGAGTATCAGATACTTTTTGTAGGAAATTTAATTCTCTATAAAAAAGATCCTGAGCACCTCATCTCTAGAATTGATATTTTGAAAGATACAGAGATAATAACAGGACATTATTGCTGGACAAAAATACAGAATGTTAAGATTCAATTTTCCTTTTTGAGCTGTAACTTTTGGATTATTTTTTGGATTTTATTTCAGACCGCGGGTTGTAGTTTAAGCTATTTGATGAGTACTGAAAAGCTCTATGGTAATTTTGGAGTTATGATTATGGAAAGAAAAAGTTTATTTGCTTGGAAATTCAATAAAACTCGAACGAAAGCGGAGTAATTTTTAAAAAAGGTTTGAAGCTTGAATAAGTAACCGGAAATAAAATTATCGAAATTGAGCTACAAATTTTTTCTCAAGCCAAAGACAATTTAGTTTCTCTTAAAATCGCTCTAGACTTCATATGAAAATAATTTAAAAAAATTTTAGCTTCCAAATAATTACCGGCTCCGAAAATTAACATCTCGAGCTTCAAATCGTTTTCTTTTTGTTTAAATCCAACTATTTTGACTAAAGTTACAGCTTTTTAAATTTAAATATTTTTTAAAAACGATAACAAACTACGGAATTACTTATTCGGTCAATAAATCAGCTTGTAAGACAAATAAATATCGTTTGCCTGTAATTAAAAATCTTCAATGCTATTACGACAAAATAAATAAATGAATAATCGAACTGAACTAATATTATTATTTCCTTAGTGTTATTTATGAAACTGGGTTACTGCATCTATCTATACATCTATGTCTTGACCTATTCAATATTTATAATTGTATATTATTCAAACTTATATAACAACATATTTTCAGATATATCATACATAAATAGCTTTCTAATTATTTGAAAATGTTATGGGAATCATTCGTATAACATCATAAAAATTCATTTTATGCAAAATAGTGAATAGAAATTTCCCTCGTGATACCCATACAAAGTTGCCTTTAATGGAAAAAATGCCGTAGATCGACCGATGTCTGACTGCCGTCACTCTGCCAAGCATTGGCAATTAATAATGGCCCAAGCATGGTTAATTACCAGCAGCCATTTAATATTTTACACGACGCTGCCGATGGCTGGCCAATGAATGGCTACTTATGACTGGCCGATTATCGTTTCGCAACGTTGGGATACTGTTAGTGAATCAGTGGTCCATAACTTTGTCAAATAAAAAAATCTTCTAATCAATTATCAATTATACAAATAACTTATTATAGTTTTCTTTAATTAATAACTATTTTTTTTTGGATTTAAACTAATTTTTAATCAATAATATATTTTAATTTTCCGATCAAAGTTATTTACAACTAACAATTAAAATATTTTTTATTTTGTTATTACTTGCAACCAACAACCGCAATTTTATAACTTTATTTATAAAAATTAATTTAATAAAAAAATAATACATAAATTTTTATAATAAATGTCATTTTTAATAATGGTGGTAGAGCAAGACATTTCAACTGGGTTCTTGATAAATGATCAATTTAATTTAATAAGTTTTATTTTAAAAAATTATGTAATCATAATAAAATAGTACGAAATTCTTATTTTTTTTTTTAAGTAATCGAAAATATTAATTAAATTGCTCTTTATGTTTTATAAAATCGAGTGGTCGTAGAATGAATATCTAGATCATTCAAAAGTCTCAGTTCAACTTTAGCAGTTCCGTCCAGTAGCCATCGTGCGGACCCAGTACTCAGAAGGACGGCAGTTCGCGCCCAGAGCTCAGCAAAATTTTCGCCGAGTTTTTTTCTCATCACTTACCCCACTTAAATAGTTTAAACGTTAATGATTCCATATCGAATAAAATAATAACGTATTCTATCTATATCCTATAAAAACACTTTATGAATTATTCTATTGAATTTCACATGAAAATTTTAACGAACATTCGTTTAGTTGTTTTTTTTAATTCAAATAACCTAAATACATAAAAAAATCTCTAATTATCAACAAACATATGTTGCTGGTACTTTAACAGAACAGAATGTTTTAATTCCTATTCTATCTATCTCGGCGCGTAGTGACGCGTCTGGCGCCACGATATCGAATGGGAAAATGTAGGACGCGAGCGTTAGATGTGAACTTGACCACTGCAAGGCCGTGGCCGAGAAAAATCTCTTGCGTCACGTACATGTTTGCTTTATCATCAACGAAGAGTATCTTCGATGAAATATTTAAATGAGTAATGCCATATTCCATTTTATATAACAAACTTGAATAATTATTACTCGTACGTTATTTTTTTAAGTCTTCCAGTTATATATTTACATAATGAAAAAAAAAATTTTTTATTCAATTGACGATATCTCAGTAAATAATCAGAATAATAAAATTTTTAATATAAATTTTTTTGAAGGAAATTTAATTTTCTGTAAATTTGGTCTCTTTATAAATTTTTTTAGGACCGATAGTTTTCGAGTTACAGAGGGTTAAAGGAAGAAAAATGTTGTATAGATAAATTATCTAATTATTTAAACGGCTGTAATTTAATGAAAGATGTACTTATGTAATTTTTATTTGAGACTAAGCTTTAAAAAAAAACTATATGACCTTTCTCATAAATAAATTGAAGGTCCGCTTATCACATTTTTCCGCTGATTCTTATCAAACTCCATTAACTTGACTGTCTTTTAATTATAATTAAAGTTTTTAATTAAATAACTCGGAAACTAATGACTTTATGTAAAAATTACCAGAGACATTTTTTGTAGCAAATTGAATTCTCTACAAATTAACTTCAATGCATTTTTATCCTATCTCCGATAATTAAGCCGCAATTTGAATTTAAAGAGTTATAAATAATTTACAGTAAAAAATAAAAAAAAAATTTCGAAAATTTGTAATTTAAATAATTTTGAAATTAATAACTTTACATAAAATTCATAAAAAATTTTTTTTTGGTGAAAAATAAATTTTCTAAAATTTTTATTTATATTTCAGTCATATATTTATAATTTATTGACAGTGTGTAAAAAATAAAAATTAATATTCAATAATTTTAATAAATATTAACATTGTTTTTATAAATAAACTCTTTTGAAACTCTAATAGATTCATCATTGCACGTGGTAACTGCTAAGCTCATGCGCGTTAGATGCAAAAACTTAAAGCAATATTTCTGATGAAATTTTCCAGTCTGCGTCGCACATTTACTTGCATTTCGAGCCATACGTCAGTGTAATTAAATTTATTAAACTATTTAATATATAAATATACAAATATGTTGGTTAGAAAATTAGACAGTTGCTGTTGTTGTCTAGATTTAAAAACAGGAGTTTTGATCATCGGGATTATAAGTATTGTAAGTTTTTAAATTATAAATAAATAATTTCTGTACAATAAAAGAAAAATTGAAATTTGCTTGAAGGTATTTGATATCGGAGCTTTGATCCAAGCACCAATAACTTATTCTCAAGCATGTTCTGGATTTAGAACACCAGAAAATAATCGTGAATGCGCTGGAGCAAATATGCGATTGGGCATTTCGATAAGCAGTGCAGTTTTTGGGTGCATTATAATGGCTCTAATGATCTATGGATCCCATACGGTAATTATTTTAAATATTTATAAATGTCAATGCATAAATTCATTGAATATGTTAGCCTATACATTGAAAATATAGAGACGAATAATAGCTGATTGATTAAAGTTATACTAAACAAATTTACTATTAAAACTAGACGGTGGATCAGATTCAAATTTTGAGAATACATTGATAAAGTACCTCTTTAGATGTATACTAAGTTTCAAATCTTAAAGTTGGAAAATCCTTTTTACATTAGATTCGGTCGAACCTTCTTAAATATTGTGACTGAAAAAAAAAATTGATAAATTATTTAAAATAAATAATATTATTTATTTATTGCCGTAAGATGGGCGGGGGAGTGGAAGAGGTCAATCTGAAATTTAGAAAATAAATAGTGAGCTTGGAATAAGTTTGAATTGCTATAGTCGAGTTATTTTGGTCAGCGTACAACTCCAAAGCATGCAAGTAGATGCAGAGGGATACGCAACTATCCGCCTTCGGTTGCTACCGGGCTCGCGCAGCCGAGACAGCGACAGTGTTTTACGTCCGCTCGTACTAGTAGAGAGACTGTCTGAGGCAGGGAACGTCAGCATCAGCCTACTGATGCATACGTTGGCCTACTCGGGATGAAACTATCGACTTTGATAGTATTTATGGCACTTTAAAACACAAAAACTTGAATTTTTTAAAATTAAATCATCATATTGGTTCCAAATTTTTGTCAGGCTATAGTTTAGTGTATTAAAATATAATTTCAAGAGAAAGATTTGAACTTTGACTTGAAAGTTGGAAACTTATGATGATTTTGGAGCTGTGATAATTTGGAGGAATATATGAAAGTTTAAAATATTTATAAATTTTGAACTTGGAAAGTAATTATTCAATGTATGTTTACTCGTAATTATTGACTAAGCTATCAGTGTTATCGTATAAGAGTATCAGATACTTTTTGTAGGAAATTTAATTCTCTATAAAAAAGGTCTTGAGCACCTAATCTCTAGAATTGATATTTTGAAAGATACAGCGATAATAACAGGACATTATTGCTGGACAAAAATACAGAATGTTAAGATTCAATTTTCCTTTTTGAGCTGTAACTTTTGGATTATTTTTTGGATTTTATTTCAGACCGCGGGTTGTAGTTTAAGCTACTTGATGAGTACTGAAAAGCTCTATGGTAATTTTGGACTTATGATTATGGAAAGAAAAAGTTTATTTGCTTGGAAATTCAATAAAACTCGAACGAAAGCGGAGTAATTTTTAAAAAAGGTTTGAAGCTTGAATAAGTAACCGGAAATAAAATTATCGAAATTGAGCTACAATTTTTTCTCAAGCCAAAGACAATTTAGTTTCTCTTAAAATCGCTCTAGACTTCATATGATTCATTTTTCTATTTTTTTCGATTTTTTAAGCTTACTGGTTCAATTGCCCCCACTCTCCCCTACTCGAGGCAGAACTATCGACTTTGATAGTATTTATCGCACTTTAAATATTATTATTAACTTCTACAATTTATTCGTCAATAAATTCATCTTGCATAATGCCAAATGTTAACTTGGAGCTCGAACAAATATTTAAAAACAATTTTTATATAAACAAGCAAAGGATGACACTGGAATATGTTTTAAAAATATTTTCATATGCAATTCAAATTTGCCGCTAAGGAAGCTGTTTTAATATTCAATCCGTGACCTGGATTTAATGCATAACTGGCTAAATAACGTGTACTGAATTATGACATTGATTAAATTTTATTTAATTGGATGTAAAGAATGAGTCAATGTTCGTTTTTATTAACTAATGTCTAATTAACTTTTTTTTTCGTATGCAGGAAAATTACAAAATATTGCTGCCAATAGCAATTCTCCAAGCAGTTGGAATAGTAATTGGCACTTGTATCATCTGGTATTTATCGATTATTTTATTGGCATTTTCTTTGGGTCATGGAATTTTGATGCTAGTTATTGGCAATATTGCGATTGGTAAGCAACAATACATACTATAGATAAGTATATATATCGCGTTACTAAAACCAAAAGGGCGTATCTCAAAATATACGCCCTTTTGGTTCTGCAGAACCAAAAGGGCGTATAAAATTTTTTTTTTTTTGCTCCAATCAATGTAAAAATATTGAAAACATCAAAATCTATGGAAAAAACGAAAAAAAAAATTTTTTTGTTTTACGCCCTTTTGGTTTTAAGCAAAAATTTTTTTAAAGTCATAAGGGCGTATCCTATTTTTTCGGTTTATTATTAATTATAGGTCAGAGTAAGAAAAAAAATTGCAAGGGTAATAAGAATTATTACTCCACAACTTGATTTATCTGAACAAATATTTATTTGAATAAAAAACCAAATTTCTTTATTTAATTTTGATCGAATCTTAAGTTTGTCACAATTTTTTTAATTCAAAAATTAATATAAAAAATATGTATAATTCGGGAACGAAAAAATTCTAAATTCTATGAGTGCTGTGAAATTTAATTTAATCAAATTAAAAAAATGCACATTTAGATTGTTCAATTTTTCAAAGGTGCATTTTTTCATTTTTCAATCAAAGTTTCATTTTCTGTTTCCTGTTTTTTTTTTTTCTTTTTATTTTCAAAAATCAATTACCGTTGTTCTTGAGAATTGTTATGGTTCTAGAATACCAATATATCAAAGCAAGTTTAATGACCTAAATCATTTTTGTGCATCAGGCACCGTCCCACAAAAATATTATCAATATTATTAAAGATTAATTTTCAGCGATGGTAATAGTTTATAAATTTTTTTATTATTGTCAAGTTATGTTCTAAAAAAAATTAAAAAAATTTTTTTCATACTCTTAGCTACAGATGATTCTGACGATGGAGATGGTATAGGACTAATACCCTGATGAATTTATTTTTTCTCTATTTTTTATTTGTTTTTTCACTTAAATAAATATTTGTTCATATAAATTAAATTGTGGAGTGATAATTTTTATTACCCTGGCAATTTTTTTTCTTACTCTTACCTATAATTGATAATAAATCGAAAAAACAGGATACGCCCTTATGATTTTAAAAAAATTTTTTCTTAAAACCAAAAAGGCGTAAAACAAAAAAAAAATTTCTTTCGTTTTTTCAATAGATTCTAATGTTGTCAACATTTTTACATTGATTGAAGCAAAAAAGTTTTTTTATACGCCCTTTTGGTTCTGCAGAACCAAAAGGGCGTATATTTTGAGATACGCCCTTATGGTTTTAGTAACGCGATATTAGGGTCGCCCAAAAAAACCGACTATTTTTTTTTTTCGAGCCTCTTATGAAAATTTGTTGGTTTACGATGTTTTAAGAAGCTTCAAAAATCAGCTCGATAAGAAATTTTCAAGAGGTCGCTCACGAAATTTGAAAATATCAACAATAATCAAAGTTTGAATTTTTGTTTCAAATTTTTTTATTTCTTGAAAGCAATAGTTTATATTTGTGAAATCATGACTACGCTGAAAATTTAAGCCCGAAATTTAAATATCTGAATTTTGCTCAAAAATTTTGAATGTTTCCGAGTGTTGTCTTTTGAACGTTTTCGAGCGACCCGAGAATATTGATAATAAAGCTTCTCGATTTTTTCACCATCAATTTGCATCACAATCAATGAAAATATAACAGAGAAATATAAATAATAAGTTATTTACATACTTTTTTATTTTTTAATTCAATTTTTCGGTTTTTTCGCTTATTCAAAACTTAGCAAATTTTATTGTTTAAGATTGTCCTGTATATTTTTGGTTATGCAAAAGTCATATTTTAGTGAAATGACAATAATTGAGTTATAAAAAAATACAAAAACTAATTCAAAGTATTTGTCACATATTATCAGTTAATATTCAAAATTTTTGAGCGCCGTTTAAAAATTCAAATTTCGCGCTAAAATTTTCAGCATAGACATGATTTTTCAAATATAAACTATTACTGCCACCAAAGAAAAAATTTCGAAGTAAAAAATCGGAATTTCAATAATTTTTGATATTTTCGAAATTCGTGAGCGGCCTCTTGAAAATTTTTTATCGTCGATTTTTGGAGAGGCTTCTTAAAACATCGTAAGCCCACAAATTTTCATAAGAGACTCGAAAAAAAAAATAGTCGGTTTTTTTGGGACACCCTAATATATATATCGTTTAATCGATCTATAATTTCGAGTTCGAGTTAAACTTTATCTTGTGGCAAAAAAAATTTTTAAATTTTAATTGCGATTAGAATTATTCGCATGTTAGAAAAAACTCAATTTTAGTATTGTAACAAGTAATTTATTGATTTCAGCTGTGTCTATATATCTGTGGCTGGTTATTTCTAGCCGATGTCAAGAAATTAAGGACGCGAGTTACAAGTCACCGATAATTGCATAATTTATTATTTATTTATTATTTTTAATATTTTATTGTTTTTTTTTTCTATTGTATACATAACTAAGTCGACTTTTTTATCATTTGTTTTATACTTTATACATATTTCTGATGAAAAATACCGAATACGACAATATTTTACAAGTTTTGTTGTAAGAGGATTCTAATGATTGATTTTACTTAATAATTCATAATTTATAAGTGATAATCATGATTATTATGATGAATAATTGTATATTTTGTATGCGTTAACTTAATAAATTTTTTTAAGCGGCCTTAAATGAAAGCTCTGTCCATACAGTACTACCTTAGTAAGTTACGACGATTTAGGACCGTCGTAATAGTTTAAGGGGCAATAAAAGTATTAGTCTCGATTGTCCTGGAGCTAGGAAGGGTGTGTAGGTGTGAGGGATCGTTAGTGTCTGTAAATCCAGGCAAAAAAATTTATCAGTAACATTTAATTTTTCATTTCTCGAAATCAATATAAATAATTATTATTTAATTTTACTTGCAATAATGAGTCAAATGAATTTTTTCTTAAATAAATAAATTTTTAACGATTGTTTTATTAGAAAAAAAAATAATGATTAAGTAAATAATATTAGAAATTTTAAATATTCATTTGTTTTATGATTAATATTAAATCTGATATTAATTTAAAACTTAAGTAACGGCTGGATGGGTTATCTTAAAGTCTAATAAACTAAATTAACTCAAAATTTATCGATTTTATATTTTTTACAATTTTTGCATGTCCACATTACCCCTCAAAATCTCATGAAATGATCAGCTACTTTATAAAATACAATAAACATACTCTCACACACACACTATGAAACTGAAATGTAATATGAGGGTCTCAGGTAGTTCGAAAATTTTTTTTGGTGGTTTAGGGTTAAGCACGGGTTGTAAAAATGAGAAAATTCGTAATAGTGTAAGGTCGTAACTTACTAAGGTAGTACTGTACTTGTAATTGTTACTATTGAAAAAACTTAATATATGCCAAAAATATATGTATATGAAAATATATATGTGGAGGAGGCGATTCGCTCATAATAATTAAATTAAAGTGATAAATATTTAGAAAAATTTAAAATACCGTTGGAATTGAATATTCAGATATTGTATTGTTAGTTATTGATATAAAATTATATATTTAGTGAACTATATGACAAGAATTTTAAATTAACTTGAAGATTGAACTTTGACCTGAAAGCTGGAGACTTATGATGATTTTGGAGCTGTGATAATTTGGAGGAATATATTAGAGTTCAAAATATTTATAAATTTTGAATTTGGAAAGTAATTATTCAATGTATGTTTACTCGTAATTATTGACTAAGCTATCAGTGTTATCGTATAAGAGTATCAGATACTTTTTGTAGGAAATTTAACTCTCTATAAAAAAGGTCCTGAGCACCTCATCTCTAGAATTGATATTTCGAAAGATACAGAGATAATAACAGGACATTATTGCTGGACAAAAATACAGAATGTTAAGATTCAATTTTCCTTTTTGAGCTGTAACTTTTGGATTATTTTTTGGATTTTATTTCAGACCGCGGGTTGTAGTTTAAGCTACTTGATAAGTACTGAAAAGCTTTATGGTAATTTTGGAGTTATGATTATGGAAAGAAAAAGGTTATTTGCTGGGAAATTCAATAAAACTCGAACGAAAGCGGAGTAATTTTTAAAAAAGGTTTGAAGCTTGAATAAGTAACCGGAAATAAAATTATCGAAATTGAGCTACAAATTTTTACTCAAGCCAAAGACAATTTAGTTTCTCTTAAAATCGCTCTAGACGTCATATGAAAATAATTGAAAAAAATTTTAGCTTCCAAATAATTACCGGCTCCGAAAATTAATATCTCGAGCTTCAAATCGTTTTCTTTTTGTTTAAATCCAACTATTTTGACTAAAGTTACAGCTTTTTAAATTTAAATATTTTTCAAAAACGATAACAAACTACGAAATAACTTATTTGGTCAATAAATCAGCTTGTAAGATAAAAACAAGTACCGTTTGCCTGTAATTTAAAGCCTTTAATGCGATTACGACAAATAAAATTCAAATAAAATAAATAAATAAATAATCGAACCAAAGCAGTAATTACTTATTTCAACCCCAAGTATTATCCTGATCACAAAATTACTTCATGGCTCTTCTGTATATTTATTAATGCTATAATTACTATAATTTAAAAAGACCATTGGCCCAAAGCTCAACCGAGGCTGGCCCGATAGTTTAATTTTAGTCAAGCCGAGTCTTGGCAGTTGACCATTGGCCAATGCCTCAGCCTAGGTTGGATTTTTATTTAATATTAAAATTAGCAACGTTACATGTATCTATATATATGTATATAAAAAAGACCAGGGTATAACGGTCCACCGAGTATACGATTAGTATCAAGAGTTTAAATTTTCTAAAAAGTAAAATTATTTGACATACGATAATTTTCATTTAATTGATTATTGCTATGTACAAAACTTTAGTTAACATAATTGTTAACGTTCAATAATCAATATAATAGTGCTGCTTGATTTTACTCTTAATTTATTCATTTATATCAAATCACAAAATTACAAATTAATAAATATATGTCATTACATCAGACAATTTTAAGTTCATTAAATAAAACTACATTTCACATCATCTTTACGGTGTAATATTTCTGAATTAAATTGTATTTAAATAATTGACAAGCAAAAAAATCATGATTATCTGGACATCAGCTTTAGCACAGTGGATAGCATCCTGGCCTAGTAATCAGAAGGAACTCAGTTCGAATCCCGGTAGCGCCCAAATAATTTTATTCATTATTTTCCATTAATTCAGTAATTAGTTAATTACACTCCAATTTAAAGTCGATAAAAGTGTGATCAAGCTTTTTTTTAATTATACTTATTAATATAGATGACAATATTTTAGATTGAGCATTGGGTGAGCCTTAGATTTTTTGCTCACCGAGGTTCTGCCGAGGCTCGATATTTTGTTTCCCAAGACTTGGAACATAGCTACCATCCAATGCTTGAACCGGGGCTCGCCCAATGGTCAGCCAAAGCTCGACCCAAGCCTTGCGCTAGACCGAGGAGCATTAGCTAACGACGGGCCAAAGCTTGGTCCAAGCTTTGGCCAATGGTTTCTTCCAACCAGGGATTGGAATTGCAGCGATAAAAATATATTAGAAATATAGACCCGAAGTGCCGAAAAAATCAATTTAATATGATTAAAATTTGACAACAAAATCAGTCAAATTTTCTTTAACTTCTCTAATACGATTGCCTTTATCTACAAATTTGTCGCTTTGACATGAAATATATTTATCTGTACACGCAATAAGTGGAAAGCTCATGCGCGCCAGATAGGAAAATGGAAACCAAATACACACATCTATACTAATGATTAAATTTCTCAGTCTGCGTCCTACATCTGCCTGCAGATCAAACCATACAGTAGTCGAAATAAATTTATTAAACTATTGAATAAATAAATATCAAAAAATGGCGATCAGAAGATTAGAATCTTGCTGTTGTTGCTTTGATTTGAAAACAGGAGTTATGGTCATCGGAATTTTGAGTATTGTAAGTTTTTTAAAAATATAAATAAGTAATAAAATAATAATTTATGTAAAGTAAAAAAAAAATAAATTTAATATTTTTTAAGGTGTTAGCTATCGGTGGGTTAATCCAAGCACCAATTTCTTATAACACAGCATGTTCGGGCGATAGAACTGTCGACAATGATGAAGAATGTGCTAAAGCGAGTTCTCAATTGGGCTCGTCAATAAGCAGTGAAATTATTGGGATTATTTTGATGTCTCTAACACTCTATGGATCTCAAGCGGTAATTCTTATATATATGTTAGACTAGTTAATGAAAATCGACTACTTTTTTTCTCGAAACCCACTATTAAATAATTGCAAAGAAGTGGAATAGGATGCCTGTTAAAAGATGAACTTTTAATATTAATATTTAGATGTCACATCGCAATTTTCTATTTCTCATTAGAGTTGAAATTATAGATGTAAATCGAACATCTTAAACGTAGATTTAAACTTTTCCCATCTTGGTATGCCTATTTATTGGTCATATAGAAAAACATATATAATTTTATAAAACCTTGCAAGATCATTTTGAGAGATAAATAAAATTTTCACCTCTTTGTATGCTCAAGATATAGTTTTAGAAATACATACCCGGGAAAAAAAATTATATATATATATATATATATATATATATATATATATATATATATATATATATATATATATATATATATATATATATAAATGTCTAGATAAAATTATACAATAATTTTGACCATATATAGTTTTATATAATAACACATAGTTATATATATAATTTTATAAAATTTCAACGCATACATGCATAAAATAAAAATGAATCTATATAAATTTATATGTTCATGTATAAAATTATACAAAGTTATATATAATTTTATATAGTTTTATATAATTACACATAGTTACACATATAATTTAATAAGATTTTAACGTATATATGCATAAAATAAAAATAAATCTATATAAATTTATATGTGTATGTATAAAATTATACGAAGTTATACATAATTTTATATAGTTTTATATAATTACACATAGTTACAGATATAATTTAATAACATTTTAACGTATACATGCATAAAATAAAAATAAATCTATATAAATTTATATGTTCATGTATAAAATTATACAAAGTTATATATAATTTTATATAGTCTTATATAATTACACATAGTTACACATATAATTTAATAAAATTTTAACGTATACGTGCATAAAATAAAAATAAATCTATATAAATTTATATGTTCATGTATAAAATTATACAAAGTTGTATATAATTTTATATAATTACACATAGTTATATATATAGTTTTATAAAATTTTAACACATACATGCATAAAATAAAAATAAATCTATTAGAAAGATTTATATAATTATACAGAAATATATATAGTTATATGAGACTATATATGAATTTATATAATTATATACAATTAAACATAAACTTTTTTTAAAAATTAGATATAATCATATGTAATTATACAAAATTATATAGAATTTTATATAATTATGTACGATAATATCTAATTATATAACATTTTTTTGCCCGGCAGTACACGAAGAAATTATTTTTGTTAAAAATGCTATTCCGTCATAGTAAAACCGGACTATATTGGCCATCGGAAATTTAAATAAACGGAAAAATTACTATGGCTGAAGTAAAATCGATAATTACGATAATTTAGGATATCCTTGTAAATTTTACTGTAGCCACAGTAATTTTTACATTTGTTTATCTAAATTTCCGTCAGGGGGCAAACATGGTTCGGCTTTACCATGACCCCATAGCATCTCGAACAAGAATAATTTCTCCGTGTAAAAATGATCTAACATATCATTTTAATTGAAAAAGACAAAAAAAAACAATTAAATTTTGAACCTTTAAAATAATTAATGAAATTTGATCAATTTTACGTCCTGTAGTAATTTGAAACAAAAAATTATTGTAATCATGATTAATTGCTTCTGCATAGAGAAGAAATCACTGTAATTATTATTAATTGTCAATTTATTTACTTTTCAGGAAAATTACCGATTTATGCTGCCGGCAATAATTTTGCAAGCAATTGGCCTAGTAATTATATCCATTGTCTTTTGGTATTTGATAATTATTGTCTTCATGTTTTCTGCTGTATATGGATTCCTAGTACTATTTTTAACACATTTAATATTAGGTGAGCAATAAATATAATTATATATTTTAACATTATTCCGTACGGAAAAAAACTAAGGAACACTGTAAATAATTTATTAGTGTTCAATAGTGTCTTATTAGCAATAATTACTACTGTGATTAGTAAATCTTGCATCACTATCGAAAGTGATATCAGTATCGATGGTATTTCGAATAAAAAACAACTATAACCTTAAAATGGTATGTTCCGTCTTTATATAAATACAATAAAAATTTATAAATTTCTCAATCATCGAGATTAATATCAATTGCATTGTCAAGATTATTGAGAAGACTATGATAAATATACAGACCTTCAAAATAATTTTAACTATCGAGTCAGTGGTGGTGGCAGAGTGGAACCCGACTTCAACTGCTGCGCAGAAGGATCCGGGTTCGAGCCCCAGCAAAGGCAAATAATTTTTCATCGATAAAAAAATTAATAAAAAGTTAGAAATTTATGACTAATATATGTAAGAAGGTATTGCAAAAAAAATTTTAAGATTACATTTGAAAATCAAAAAATTACTAAACAACTTGTCAAGAGCTGAAAAAAAAAGTTCAGATGCCTTAAAACACAAAAACTTGAATTTTCTAAAATTAAATCATCATATTGGTTTCAAATTTTTGTCAAACTATAGTTTAGTGTATAAAAATATAATTCCAAGAGGACGACTTATTTTTATATTTTTAACTTCCCGCTAAGAAAATCGACGATTTTCAAAAATTTCGGGAAGTTATTGTTTTCACCCCGATTTTTGAAAATCGAGTTTTCATCAGATGTCGACGTTTTGAGGTCCTAGGAAACTATTCTGACTATTTTCAGAATTATGTCCGAGTGTGTGTATGTGTGTGTGTGTGTGTGTGTGGGTGTGTGTGTGTGTGTGTAAACTCTTTGTAACTTTTGAACTAATGAATCGATTTGGATAGTTGAGGTGGCAATTGAAAGAGCTTGTTGGCCTTCAACTTTCCTAAAAATTTCAGATTATTTGATCGAATAGACTCGAAAATATTGGCGAATTACGAAAAAAAAAAAATTTTTTTTTTAGTTTTTTATTGATTTCTCAAAAACGACTTATACGATCGACTTCAAAATCTAATCAGCTTTAGTACTCAATACAACGCGTCGATTGCCACCTCAAACATCAAAATCGGATAATTCGTTCGAGAGTTATCACGGGAGAAAGAAATGGTGAAAAATGGTTTTTTCTAAATATTTTCGAAACGACTGACGCGATCGATTTCAAATTTTAATCAGCTCTAGAATTCAATAAATCGCGCCGATTGCCACGTCAACTATCAAAATCGATTGATTAGTTCAAAAGATATCGGCGTTGAAAAGTTAAAAAAATAACATTTTATGTTATTTTTTCCGGATAAATCATAATATAACGGATTAAAATGTGCCTGATATCATACCAACTCATCTTTTTTTATGGTTTCTTTCGATCATATAATGTCATCGAACTTGGTTTTTAGTTTAAATCATATTATCAACAAAAAAATCGATAAAACGTAGTTTTTAATATTTTTATCGGATATTTCATATTTTATTGTTTCTTACATGAGTCAAAACTTATTTAAATCTTGATTTTGATCCCTGACATTGATTTCTGCCTCAATACACTTATTTTACTGAACATAATCAGGAACTAAATTTTAAAAACCGCTTCATTAATGATTTTTGATTCTTAAATTTTTAAACTTCAGCATAACAGGTAACTTGTTAGAGCTTGAAAAGATCATAAAAAAACAATTGCATGTGATAGCATTTTCGAGCTCGAAGAGCTCGAAAATATATCTACACTAATGTTTTCGAGCTCTTTGAGGTCGAAAACAGCGGGAAGTTTTGGGGCAGGCCCGCAGGGTCAACCGACGCCCAGATTTTTTATATACTTTTAACAATATACAGCTTTTCCATGCGGGGGATCCGAATATTTTTCGAATCATGCCATCGATACTGAGACCGTGTATTACGTTTATGATACTGAAAATATCCAACACTAAACGAATTACAGACACTCAAGTATTAGTGCGCGAAAATACTAGTCCATTAGTTTTTCAATAATGTTTTCCAATAGTGTCCATTAGTATTCTTCCGTATGAGTTAAATTAATTTATTTTACGTATTGTAACTAATTAATAATCTGTTTCAGTTTGTTGTGGATACTTTTGGCTCGTTATGTACAGCCGCTGTGAAGAAATTAAGAACATGAGTTATACAGCAGCTGACATTGCATAAATTATTTTATTATTATTAAATTGTTGAATTTTTTTTTAAATTATTTTTATAATTAAGTATATTTTTGATATTATATATCATATACTTTTGCTATACTGAAGTATTCAAGCTTCCCGGGTAAAAAAAATTATATATAATTATATGTGAAAAATGAGCCAATATAATTACACATAGATGTGAATTGCATATATAATCGCATGCAATCGTCATATATAATTATATATAATTTTTTTTACCCGTGTTTTTATGCAAAGAAAAAAAAATACAATATTGAGCTCAAATTAATTTTTTTATGCGAAACTCAGGCGTCTGATTAGTTAATGCTACGAAAAATGACAATACTTATGCCTTATTCTAAAAGGATTCCATTGATTTTTTTTCTTATTAATTGACAATAATAATATTTATTATATATATATTTACATTTATATTTATATTTATATATAATATGTGCTTATTTGATAAAGTTTTTAAGATGGCATCAAAAATTGAAAGCTCTGTCCATATTTGCAAATAACTATTTACAAAACTTATTATATGCAAAATATATATATATATATAAAACTATTTATGTAGAGGATGAAATTCTCTGATAATAATGAAAGTATAAGTATTAAATATTCTGAAATCTTAAAAAAAACTGTTGAAGTATACTATAAAGACATTGTATTGCTAGTTATTGATATAAATTCAAATATTTAGTAATTTATATGACAATATTAAGCTTTATTTTAAAAGTTGACTTAAAGATTGAACTGTGGCCTGAAAGGTGGAGACTTATGATGATTTTGGAGCTGTGATAATTTGGAGGAATATATTAGAGTTCAAAATATTTATAAATTTTGAACTTGGAAAGTAATTATTCAATGTATGTTTACTCGTAATTATTGATTAAGCTATCAGTGTTATCGTAAAAGTGTATCAGATACTTTTTGTAGGAAATTTAATTTTCTATAAAAAAGGCCCTGAGCACCTCATCTCTAGAATTGATATTTTGAAAGATACAGAGATAATAACAGGACATTATTGCTGGACAAAAATAGAGAATGTTAAGATTCAATTTTCCTTTTTGAGCTGTAACTTTTGGATTATTTTTTGGATTTTATTTCAGACCGCGGGTTGTAGTTTAAGCTACTTGATAAGTACTGAAAAGCTTTATGGTAATTTTAGAGTTATGATTATGGAAAAAAAAAGTTTATTTGCTTGGAAATTCAATAAAACTCGAACGAAAGCGGAGTAATTTTTAAAAAAGGTTTGAAGCTTGAATAAGTAACCGGAAATAAAATTATCGAAATCGAGCTACAAATTTTTTCTCAAGCCAAAGACAATTTAGTTTCTCTTAAAATCGCTCTCGACTTCATATGAAAATAATTGAAAAAAATTTTAGCTTCCAAATAATTACCGGCTCCGAAAATTAACATCTCGAGCTTCAAATCGTTTTCTTTTTGTTTAAATCCAACTATTTTGACTAAAGTTACAGCTTTTTAAATTTAAATATTTTTTAAAAACGATAACAAACTACGGAATTACTTATTTGGTCAATAAATCAGCTTGTAAGATAAAAACAAGTACCGTTTGCCTGTAATTTAAAGCCTTTAATGCGATTACGACAAATAAAATAAATACATAAATAATCACACTGAAATAATATTCATTTATCCCCTACTGTTATTTTCAACCCCCGGTACCGAGCTCTAATTATTCTACCAACCAGTAGGGGCTTGATGAGCGTCTTCCCTATCCATGGCACTACTTATACATATTATACATTTTCTCCACATTCAATACATGAAGAATAGATAACAATAGATAATAGATAATAGTTATCTATTCTTCATAATTCAATACAACAAAATCTGGTACGAGGCCTACGATAGCCAATAAGAGAACAGAAATTCAATTTCTCCTTACAAATATTTTTTTTTTCTTATTTCGGTCGCATGTCAAAATAATTTCGGTGAAAAATAAAAATAAAATTCAACTTTGACTTCAATGTCACATAAATTCTGTCCATCCACTACATTTTTTTTTTTTTTTATAAATAAGCTTTTTCAAAATCGAATCTAACTGTCAGTATAAGCGATAAATGAAAAGCTTACGCGCGTCAGATGCATAATCCATACCAAGTCGCCTTTAATGGAAAAAATGCCGTAGATCGACCGATGTCTGACTGCCGTCACTCTGCCAAGCATTGGCAATTAATAATGGCCCAAGCATGGTTAATTACCAGCAGCCATTTAATATTTTAAACGACGCTGCCGATGGCTGGCCAATGAATGGCTACTTATGACTGGCCGATTATCGTTTCGCAACGTTGGGATACTGTTAGTGAATCAGTGGTCCATAACTTTGTCAAATAAAAAAATCTTCTAATCAATTATCAATTATACAAATAACTTATTATAGTTTTCTTTAATTAATAATTATTTTTTTTTGGATTTAAACTAATTTTTAATCAATAATATATTTTAATTTTCCGATCAAAGTTATTTACAACTAACAATTAAAATATTTTTTATTTTGTTATTACTTGCAACCAACAACCGCAATTTTATAACTTTATTTATAAAAATTAATTTAATAAAAAAATAATACATACATTTTTATAATAAATGTCATTTTTAATAATGGTGGTAGAGCAAGATATTTCAACTGGGTTCTTGATAAATGATCAATTTAATTTAATAAGTTTTATTTTAAAAAATTATGTAATTATAATAAAATATTACGAAATTCTTATTTTTTTTTTAAATAATCGAAAATATTAATTAAATTGCTCTTTATGTTTTATAAAATCGAGTGGTCGTAGAATGAATATCTAGATCATTCAAAAGTGTCAGTTGAACATTAGCAGTTCTGTCCAGTAGCCATCGTGCGGACCCAGTACTCAGAAGGACGGCAGTTCGCGCCCAGAGCTCAGCAGGATTTTTCATCTAAATTTTTCGACATAATTTATCTCATTTGTATATTCAGCCGTTCATGGGCCATTAGAAATAGTCAATGACCGACCGTTAATCATCATACTTCGCCCGGCGATGGGCCATCTAAGGGCCGGTTTCCAAACTTTATATGGGTTTGATGACCTTACAATCAAATTATTTGATCAACCCGTCGTAAAATGATGAGAAAAAAATCTGGGCGTCGGTTGACCCTGCGGGCCAGCCCCAAAACTTCCCCCTGTTTTCGACCTCAAAGAGCTCGAAAACATTAGTGTAGATATATTTTCGAGCTCTTCGAGCTCGAAAATGCTATCACATGCACTTGTTTTTTTATGATCTTTTCAAGCTCTAACAAGTTACCTGTTATGCTGAAGTTTGAAAATTTAAGAATCGAAAATTCATAATGAAGCGGTTTTTAAAATTTAGTTTCTGATTATGTTCAGTAAAATAAGTGTATTAAGGCAGAAATCAATGTCGGGGATCAAAATCAAGATTTAAATAAGTTTTGACTCATGTAAGAAACAATAAAATATGAAATATCCGATAAAAATATTAAAAACTACGTTTTATCGATTTTTTTGTTGATAATATGATTTAAACTAAAAACCAAGTTCGATGACATTATATGATCGAAAGAAACCATAAAAAAGATGAGTTGGTATGATATCGGGCACATTTTAGTAGGTTATATTATGATTTATCCGGAAAAAATAACATAAAATGTTATTTTTTTAACTTTTCAACGCCGATATCTTTTGAACTAATCAATCGATTTTGATAGTTGACGTGGCAATCGGCGCGTTTTATTGAATTCTAGAGCTGATTAGATTTTGAAGTCGATGGTATAAGTCGTTTTCGAGAAATCAATAAAAAACTAAAAAAAAAATTTTTTTTTTTTCGTAATTCGCCAATATTTTCGAGTCTATTCGATCAAATAATCTGAAATTTTCAGGAAAGTTGAAGGCCAACAAGCTCTTTCGATTGCCACCTCAACCATCCAAATCGATTCATTAGTTCAAAAGTTACAAAGAGTTGACACACACACACACACACACACACACACACACACACACACACACACACACACACACACACACACACACACACACACACACACACACACACACACACACACACACACACACACACACACACACACACACATACAGACAGACACTCGGACATACTTCTAAAAATAGTCAGAATAGCTTCCTAGGACCTCAAAACGTCGACATCTGATGGAAACTCGATTTTTGAAAATCGAGGTGAAAACAATAACTTCCCGCAATTTTTAAAAATTGCCGATTTTCTTAGCGGGAAGTTAAAAAATAATAATAATAATAAGTAAATAAGCGTTTCTCCAATTACTTTCTGATGCATCGAAAAACGTAATATTGAACAAAAAAATATTTAATGACGTCATTTTATATAAACAGTTAGCTTATCAAGGCCGCATAGGAAACACTTTTTATGTCACCATATCAAATATATATATATATATATATATATATATATATGGTATCAATCAAATTATTTTTTTGTCAATTCATTCACTAGCATAAAAATGAATTCATTTGTTATATTATTACGTAAATAAATATTACAGATAAGTAAACATAATTATCGGTCATTTTAGTAGAAATTTAATTTCCTACAACATTTTCCCCTACCAAAAATAATGTCGGATCAATATTTTCAATTTCGCAGCTGCTTGAGTGATTGTTTACTTGTTTTTTATAAATTTATCGTCTATTTATATTCCGGCGGCTATATCTTCAAAACAACAAACTTTACGCTTATTTTCAATGATACAAAAGTTGTAAACAATTAAATTTCCTAAATATGAGTCTCTAATGACATCTCATTATTTTGATTACTTACCAATGTATTGATAATTAAAGAAAACTACTTTTGAGTAAAAATCAATTTCCCCAAAGATTTTATTTTATTTTTTTTATTGAACATTTCCCGGTAATTATTCAAGGTAATTAGACATCTTTGGTGGTTTTTGGAAAGGAAATTTAATTTCCTACAAATTTTGGTTTTTGTCAAAATTTCCTAAGATGGATAGTTTTGAAGTTACAGCTCCCAGAATAAAAATAAGTCAAAAACGAAAAAGTCTAATTATTGAATTGGATGTAATTTGAAAATAATTGAATATTAATTTATTTCTACAATTGTCAAAGTTATAGACAGTTAAAATTCCCATCTGATGACGATACTATTTTTCTCAGACATACTTATCTCATATTAAAAAATTGTAATTAAATTTATCGGCGTTGTCTCATCTCTGGTATCGAGTCCTAATTATATTTGAGATCAAATAACTCGCAAACTGATTATACTTTATATAAAAATTGTGTTATACATTTATTATTAAATTGTTAAATTTCAACAGGGAAAGAGGTGTGAAAATATTTTCCCGAGAAAAAAACAAATTCTAGTTTGGACCTCAAAAAATTCAACTCCTTTGATCTTTTATTTACCGATGGAAAAATGATACGATATTGGCACTCTAAATCCTCAGTGAGAATTATGAGGTTTAAATGCAAACTCTTTATCGGTTTGAATTCTAACGAAGCTCTCAAAATTTGAGAAATAGAGGCCTAAATCTGGAGCAGTAAATTTTTTTATATTATGAGAATTTTGAATCTCCAAAGTCCAACTTGTTCCTCAAATACTTCACGTAGTATTTTGAGGTTCAAACTGGAATTTGTTTTTTGACTCGGCAAACTTAGCAGGAATTTTTGTTTTAGCATAAAGAATAATATTTTGCTTAATTAGCGAAAAACAAACTTTCGCCGAAAATGAAGCACCCTATTATTTACATTAAATTTAAGTAAAATTAACAAATTAGATTATTTCCAAATAGGTAAATGTCTACTTCGTGTGATATAATAAATTATTTTTTATTGTAATCTGTTTAGAAATCTTTAAAACGATAAAAATCAGTCGTATACACTTTGTCGTTACGGTATTGAGATATTTACCTTATGAATGATAAATATAAATATATATTATGCTCAAGTATTTTTTCACGAGCACATGCGCATCGGCAACATGTGGATACGGAAACTCATACTTCTCGGAAAATAAGTAAAATTGTCAGTCGGCGGCGCACTTCCGTAGTTATCATACTGTATTGACGCGCATTATCAATACAGTGTTTTTTCGCTTCTATTCTCGTTATTTATCATAATTAACTATATTTAAATTTATTATTTATTTACTTATAAATAATTTAAATATGGCGATTAAGAAACTACAATCTTGCTGTTGCTTTGATTTGAAAACGGGAGTGCTTGTTATCTGTATTTTGGGTATTGTAAGTTGTCATTTTTTTTCATTTAATTTTTTGAAACATTTAGGAAATTTAATAATTTGTTATCTATTTCAAATTCTGTTAATAGCTGAGTAATATTGGCGGTATAATTGAAGCACCTGTAGCTTACAGCCAAGCTTGTAAAGGCTGGAGAACAATCGATAATGATTTAAATTGTGCGAGCGCAAGTTCATTTTTGGGAGTGACAATTAGTGGTTCCATTGTTGGATTGATTTTGACTTCTCTTACACTCTATGGATCACAAAAAGTATTTTTTTTTTATAATTAAAAAAATTTAGAAACCGAAATTTGAAAAATTTTTTTTTACTTCAGCGAGTTGACATTTTCAAAAAAATTATTTTTCAAGTCATATATTTTATATTTTGAAATAAAGTCCCGACAAAATTTTCAGTTTTTTTTTTTCAATAGAAAAAATTTTTTCATTTTTCAAATTTATTTTTTTTTAAAGGGACAAATAAAGTAAAAGTTTTTTTTTTTGTATGAAATTAATTTTTTTATGAATTTGAGTATTTTAGATTTCGGGGTAAAGTGGTCATTGAAAATTTTCAATTAATGTTTTTTTTTTTAATTTTTTTTTTTTAATTTAAAAAATTGACTATGGAGTAAAACGGACACAAAAACTTGAAAAAATTTCGAAATAATAATTTTTTATAAAAAATAATGAATCAATTAATTTATACAGGAAAAATATCAATTGATGGTGCCAATTCTTATTCTTCAAGCAATTGGACTAGGAATTTTCTTTATTGGTGCCTGGTATTTTTCTATAGTTGCGTTCCTAGTATCCATCGGAGAAGGATTTTTCTTTATGTTTATCGGAAACTCACTTGTTGGTAAAGAATAATAACAATTAAACATCTAAACATTTAAAAAAAAAATACCAAAAATTTAATTTTAAATTTACGCGGGAATTTTAAATTTTTTTACCGAAAATAAAAATTCGAAATTTTCTAAAATTAAAAATTTTGAAAAAGCCATTATAAGAATTCATATGAAATCATGGGTGCGATAATAGTAATAAATTATGACCGGGTCCACGATCTCAGTGATTTTGCGTGAAATGCCCCTTATAGAGAAGAGGGGGGCAAAATGGGCCCCTTTAGAAAAATAATTATAATATCATTAATTTCTTTTCGGGTTTACTTCTTTTTAGACCCTTGATACTTATTTTTATTTTATTATGCTGCGTCTATTAAAATTAAGCAATCGAAAATTAGGGACAAAATGGGTCTTCCAACAAATTTCGGATTTGATTTTTTAATTTTTCCCATGATTTTTGCAAATAACTTTAAAACAATTGTATTTTCATTATATAATAATCTTTATGGAAATTACTTACAAAAAAATTTAATTTAAACAAAAATATTTAATATTCACTTTTTTTTTCACCTTTATAGGGTGTTCCACATTTTTCCCGCAAAAATTGATTTTTTCTATAACGGCAACTGAAAATTTTTTCTATTTACTTTAAAAAAAAAATTTTAAGGGCCCCCCCACGACACCTTGTTTTACCCCCTCTTCACCCATATATTTAAAGAAAACTATCTTTTAATGTTAATAAAACGATTTTATTATTTTAGGTATTGGTGTATATTTATGGCTAGTGCTCTACAGTCGCTATGTAGAAATTAAAGATGCAAGTCACTCAACAGGTGATGCCTAAATCAATATTGTTTTTTTATTTTTTCTAAATACTTATTTATTTTTATTAATTATAAGTTATTAGATTTTTTATTTTAAATACCGTCAGATATTTTTGATATCATATACTTTCTACAAATACATATCTATACATAACCTCAACGTTTTCTATTATAAGCATTTTTACTTTTTTATTCAGTTTAAAAATTCAAATGAGCATTAAGTCTGACAAACAGATGAATTATATTTTTTGCTGTATGATATTCAAGTACAAAAAATATTAAGTAACAATTTCTTTTTTTTTATTTCTTTTTTTTTTTTTTTTTTTTTTTTTGAAAATGAAAAAAATTTGAAAATTTTTAGTTTTAGAAAATAAATTTCTAACGTTTGCTCGTAATTAATAACTAAACTATTATATTTATGGTAAAAATTTTTATAGAGAATTCAATTCTCTACAAGAAAGGTCTTAAGTACCGAATTTCTTGAATCAATATTTTAAAAGTTACAGACGTTATATTAAGACATTGTTGGTGAGCAAAAATAAGAAAAAATAATGATTTAATTTTTTATGGCAAAATATAAAAAAAAATATAAAACACAATATTTAAATTAAAATTTGTGGAATTGTAGCTGGTTTACATAAAGACAATCAGTAAAATTTATCACTGCCATATATTTATTTTCTAACTAATATCAATATTATTTTTTTCTATTTTTTTTTTTTTTTTTTTGAAAGTTGAATCAAAAAAAAAAAAGCAGACCAAAAAAAAAAAATATATATATATATATATATATATATATAAATATATATATATATATATATATATATATATATATATATATATTTCTTGTTATGATTAATAAAAATGTTCACATATCTACATATATACATAAATATTTATATAAAAAAGCCTGAAAGTATTTTTATGGCTATCTGTTACTTAAAATATTCATAGACTTTATATTAATTAATTATTATCTTAATTAAAAAAAAAGTATGTACAAGTATGTACTTTTTTGTGTGTAACTACTTTGCTGACTGTATGCGTGATTGAAAAATAAAATGAACAACTATGATTTATGAGATTAACTATCTGTTTATTGATTATAAAGTGAAAGATAATTTTAAGAAAATGTTAAATTTTTGCACAACTACGGGCCTTTTGGGGCCAGGTCCTTAAGACCCATCGAAAAAATTTTTCAAAGTAGCCATTTTAGGTCAGTTTCATAAGCAGTAAATATTTTTTTAATATCACCCGTGGATTTCATTCATTCGATCAGTGATTTTATTTCACTGAGGCAGTCAGTGAATTTCACTGATAAGATCAGTGATTTCTTTTCTCTGAACCAATCAGTCAATTCCAATGATTCGACTTGTAATTTTGTTTAATTGAACCATTCAGTGAATTTCGTCAATTCGATCAGTGATTCTAATTGACTGAACCAATCATTTAATCTCATTATTTAAATCAGTGATTTTTCTTCACTGAAGTGATCCAGCAAGTTTCAGTGTTAAGATCAGTGCTTTCTTTTCACTGAAATAATCAGTGAATATC
This sequence comes from Microplitis demolitor, assembly GCF_026212275.2. Lineage (NCBI taxonomy): Eukaryota > Metazoa > Arthropoda > Insecta > Hymenoptera > Braconidae > Microplitis > Microplitis demolitor. The sequence continues at coordinate 1,557,261 of NC_068553.1, forward strand.
ACTGATAAACAGTAATTTCATTTCACTGCACCATTCAGTGAATTTCGTTGATTCGATCAGTGATTCTATTTGACTGAACCAATCATTGAATCTCATTATTTAAATCAGTGATTTTTTTTTACTGGAGTGATCCAGTAAGTTTCAGTGTTAAGATCAGTGCTTTCTTTTCACTGGAATAAGTGAATATCACTGATAAACAGTAATTTTATTTCACTGCACCATTCAGTGAATTTCGTTGATTCGATCAGTGATTCTATTTGACTGAACCAATCATTGATTTTCATTATTTAGATCAGTGATTTTTCTTCACTGAAGTGATCCAGCAAGTTTCAGTGTTAAGATCAGTGCTTTCTTATCACTGAAATAATCAGTGAATATCACTGATGATCGGTAATATTGCTTAACCAAAGCAGTCAATAAATTCCACGGATTCAACCAGTCATTGTATTTTTAAACTTATGAAAACCATTGAAGATCATTCGAGGTCATCTTTTTAAAAAACAGTTTAAATGGCCTCGTTTATATCATTTTTGTTTATTTGTTTAAGCGACTCTTACAAAATTTTTATTACAAAAATATATATATATATATATATATATATATATATATATATATATATATATATATATATATATAAGCCACAACGAAAAAGTAATGAGTTAATAAAAAATAGAATCTGGTAATTATATTAAACATCATTTTATTTGTTTTGTCTATTATTAACGTAGTTATTAAAAAACTTTATAGCTTAAAAATTGATTAAAAAATAAAAAACATTTAGTATCACACATATAGTTGAATTTACAGCATTGACTCAATAATGAACAATATTCAAGTTCATAAAATGGTGGTCATTGTTCTACTAATAATTATATCTGTAACTCATGCTATGTTTAATAATGTCCCAAAAGTAAATATAGAAAATGAATATCCCGACTTAGATACTTGTATTGAAAACGGCGAATTGGTAAGTAATAGTTAATGGCTCGATTGTAATTAATAAAAAAAAAAAAAAAAAAAATAAATAAACGATCAAGACTCGAATCTGCGGTAATTGATAATGTCTTGATTTATTTCTAAACTGAGTATTGTATTTAACAGTGTGATTTTGCAAATCATGATACTTGTTGTAATGAAACTTCAGTATGTAGATCCGTAAGAGCGGACAACTTCGAAACAGTATCAGTGTGTAAAACTCCAGGTACGTAAAAAATATTTTATATAATACATGCTTACAATAAACGATGTCTAAAAAAAATTTCAGCGACGATAGAAGAGTTTTGTCAGCATGACACAGACTGTCTACGTCTGGACTATGCTTATTGTAGTAAGGAATTCCAGCGATGTGAATGTTTACTTAATTATGGTAAAGTAAAGAATATTCCGAGGTGTGTATCACTTTTAGGTGGGCATTGCTACGATGAGAGGGATTGTTTTGTTGATAATTCTATATGCATTGATCACAAATGTCAATGCGATGCTCAATTTATAATGAAATCAAATAGAGAATGTTGGCCAAGTAAGTTTATAATTTTAAAATAAACTCGAAACCGGGATTTAAACTGATGACGCTGCATTGACGCTCGGAATTTACGATTTCTGTAATCCTTACGGAAAAATACTAATCAACACTATTGGAAAACACTAATGAAAAATTATAGGCTAGTATTTCTGAACACGGTTCTCGGTATTTTGAGTGTCGTAATTCTTAATAGTAATGTGGACTCACTAATTGGACTACTATCAACACTAGGGTGATTCAAAAAATAACAAATTTTTATTTTTTTTCGCAAACAGGTTCAAAAGTTCCATTTAGATAAAAAAAGACGCCTGTGAAAAGTAGAGCTCTTAATATTAACATTAAGAGGTTCCGCACTGCACTTTTCTATTTTCCATAAAAATAACATGGAAAAAATTTTTTTTTCGTCTTCTGATTTTTATAAGTAGCTAACGATGCGTCATAGGAATAATTGGCAGGCATAATTTGTAGGTAATTGAATGCTCCACAAAAAAAGTTTCTTATCATTTTTTGATAAATCTATTCATTCAAAAGTTATTTGAGGTTAAAGTCGAATTCATATGAAATTTTGAGATTTTTTCACTTTTCCGGCGAAACTATTAGACTTATTACAAAATATCATGGGACCTTTTTTGTAGACAATTTCATTCCCTAGAAGTTATTCTGATAAAGTTTTTTCGAATTCCGCATTGTTTTCTAGTTATTTTAATTTTAATGTCAAGCTCTTAAAGTCGATCAGAAAACTATTTATTTACGAGCTTGACGTTAAAATAAAAATAACTAAAAAACAATGCGGAATCTGAAAAAACTTTATGAGAATAACTTTTAAGGAATGAAATTGTCTACAAAAAAGGTCCCATGATATTTTGTAATAGGTCTGATAGTTTTGCCGGAAAAATAGAAAAATCTCAAAATTTAATATGAATTCGACTTTAACCTCAAATAACTTTTGAACAAATAGATTTATCAAAAAATAATAAGAAACTTTTTTGTAGAGCATTCAATCACCTACAAAGTATGCCTGCCAATTATTCCTATGACTCATCGTTAGCTACTTATAAAAATCAGAAGACAAAAAAAAATTTGTTCCATGTTATTCTTATGGAAAATAGAAAAGTGCAATGCGGAACCTCTTAATGTTAATCTAAAGAGCTCTAATTTTCACAGGCGTCTTTTTTTATCTAAACGAAATTTTTGAACCTGTTCGCAAAAAAAAAAATTTATTATTTTCTAAATCATCCTAATCAACAGCATTAACAGCCTGATCAACATTAATCACTTTTAAAAGTGCTGTAGATTCATTAATCAGATTACTATTGATCATGAATCATAACCTGATTAACACCTATCACCCAATAGTGCTGTAAGATTTTCTATTCAGCGTTCTAATCATCGCTACTAAAACACTTATCAACACTAAAAAATTTCCACTAGTATTCATTAGTTTCTTTTCATAAGATAGAAATGAATAGGTGGAGAAGTCAATAATTTTATTACGTGTTTGTAGGTTCAATAGGAAAGTCATGTAAAAGAGATCTGGACTGTAGCGATGTTCTGCATGTTGGCTGCTCGGTTAGTAAAAAATGTGTGTGTAAAGATAATCATATTCTGGTTGATAATTCAATGTGTGTACCACTTTTGGATGAATTTTGCTGGACTGATGAGCTATGCGCACCAATTAATTCAGTTTGTTTCAATAATAAATGCAAATGTAAACCTAATTATATTGCAGTGGCTAATACTCATTGCTTTGAATGTAAGTATGATTGATTAAAAATATTTCTTACATTAAAATAGACAGGGATTTTAATGAATCCTAAAAAAGTTGGTGTTATGTCACCGCTTATAATCGTTATGACTATCGTTACTATGGAGACTGTTGCTATAGTAACGGTTGCTATGGAGACTGATGCCATAGCAACGGTTGCTAGGAGGATCGTTCGTCATGTTTATTCATAAATATTGCAGCTATCAACTTTACTAGTGTGTATTATCACCGTTCTGGTCTTTTTTCAGATTATATAGGTAGATCATGTGAGAGCAATCAAGATTGTAAAAATATATTGCACTCAGTATGCTCTGAACATGGAGTATGTATTTGTGATGATAACTATGCTGTCGTCAACCGAGACAAATGTGTACCGTTGATTGACGGAGCCTGTTCAAGTAATAAAGAATGCCGAATCGAAAATTCTGTTTGTGTTGATAATAAATGTCAATGCATTACTAATTACTCATCTCTCAATAATAATAAATGTATTTTGGTTAAAAAGTAGTTCTCACTTTTAGGTTATCTTCGTTGTTTTCTAAAAAACAACTGTATTCCATAAATATTATAATAAAGAAATGAATGGTGTTCATTTATTGTGTGTATCTGACGAAAATTTGGTCTTAAATTATTTCTTTTACAGTTACATGTTTTTCTATAAAAAATTTCTTTATCTCCCAACTCATTACTGTTAAATTATCATTTTCAGTTGCCGTTACCCAAAAAATAGTCAAAGTAACTTTCTAGGACCTCAGAGCACCGACATCTGTACAAAACTCGATGATCAAAAATTGGACCTAAAATTATAATTTCTCTTTCTTATTTCTTTTTTTTTTTTAAGGTCTTACTTCGAATTTGAAAAAAAAATTATTATTTACTATGATGAAATTAATTTTTATAAAATAAATATTTTATAGCGTGGGCAATAAACAATTAAAATAATCATTAGCTGCCAAAGATAAAGTTGGGAAATTCTAACGACTACTATAATCTTAATTTGTGTAGTAGTGATATAGTTATTTTTAATTTTAGTCAGTAGTAGAGTATTTGTTAAGACTACAAAAATAAATTTAGATTAAGATTTGAACCTGCAACATTATGTTAGAAATCATGATATTTATTATAAAATGACATGTTTTTTTAAAGTGCTATTTCGAACATCATATGCCGTGTTGTAACACAAGTAACATTTGCAGAACTGTAAAATGGTGACCCGATCGAACGCGATCTGTATGTATAACTCCAGGTGCGTTATGAATTTTTTTACTGCATTGACACTTACAAGATGTATAATAACAGCCCTTAAGTAGTCAGAAGTTACTTATTGTCATTTAAATAATAATTTCAGCATTAATAGGAGATTATTGTCGCTATGATACAGACTGTCTAACGCTAGATTACGCAACGTGTAATACTGATTATCAAGAATGTGATTATATACCTAGTTATGGTGCATTGACAAATAAGTCCAAGTGTGTACCGCTGGTCGGAGGATATTGTGATGAATACAGGCACTGTATGGTTGATAATTCTATCTGTATTGATAATAAATGCGAATGCAGAGATCCATTCATTACGAAATCTAACACGGAATGCTTGCTAAGTAAGTTCATAATTCAAAAACTTATTCTGAATTAGGATCTGTACCTACGATTCTGTCTCTTACGGAAAAAAACTAATGAACACTGAAAATTCATTAATGTTTTGATTGTTTTATTAGTGACCATTCGTATTATGATTACCCGTGAAAAATGAGTCATAAATGGTCATGCATGGCCGTATATGGCTCATATATAAAGCATATATGGCCATACATGGAGCATGCATGACCATACATGGCCTTGTACTTTTTCGTAAAGAACTATTATCTCAGATTTTGACGAAAAATGGAATATACAGTGAAATTAACAATATTACGTTTTGGTAGCTTCAATAGGAAAGCCATGTAAAAGAGATATTGACGCACCAAATAATTCGGTTTGTTTAAATAATAAATGCAAATGTAAACCTGATTATACAGCAATGACTAATACTGATTGCTTTAAACGTAAGTATGATTGATTAAAATTAATTTTTGGGTTAAAATACATGGGGTTGTTAAATTTTCTATTTTTATAAATGAAATTTTTGTAAAATACGTTCGAAGTTAAATTAAAAGATGAACTTATTTTCAAGCTTGAAAAGTAGCACTTTATGACGATGCAGTAGTTTTTTTATCTGAACAGCAATGATTCAAAAGAATCTATATTCTTTGTCATTTCCATTGTTGAGTTTTTTAGCTTCATATAAAATATATTTTTATATTTTTAGTGCGTGTGGGTCATCTGTGAAACAGAAATTAGGATTGTGAAGGTTTATTGCACTCCCAATGCTCTGAACATGGAATATGTGTCTGTGACAATAATTACGCTGTCGTTGATCAAGACAAATGCGTACCAATTATTGGCAGAGTCTGATTAAACGACAACGAATGCATAGTTCAAAACTCTGTTTGTGTTGATAATAAATGTCGATGCAGTACTAATTACGCGCCTATCAATAATTTTACATGTATTTTTGTATAAAAATAGTTTTTATAAACATATTTAGAATTGCTGCACCCGAAAAAAAATGATTGGCTCTGATTATATATAATTATACATAATCAAATCAAATCATTTTTTCCCGGAAGTCTTAAAATAATAAAATTAACTAAATTTCCAAATAAATATATGCTATCGCAGTCATATGTCTTAATAGTCAATCATCATATATTACCAAATATGTAGTTATACATAATCAGATGTAATTCTATATAATTACATTTATATAAAACTAAGTATAGCTTAATATAATTATTAAAATTTTACAGGAACTTTGTGTATAATTGTGCGTAAGTATATATTATCAGATATAATTTGATATAATTATTTATTTTTGGCTTAAAGTGTCATGTCTGATTATGTATAATTATATGTGATTATTAGGGTGATTCAAAAAATAATAAACTTTTTTTATTTTTATTCTAACGTCAAGCTCGTAAAAAAATAGTTTTCTGATCGACTTTAAGAGCTTGACATTAAAATTAAAATAACTAGAAAAACTTTTGAACCTGTTTGCGAAAAAAAAAATAATTTATTATTTTTTGAATCACCCTAGTGATTATATATAATTACACATGATCGTTTTTTTCGGGTACCTTTTGAAAGATACATTTCAATTTTACAAACTTGATTTAATTTTGTTAATAGACGGTAACGAAACTAATATTTATTTTTATTAAAGTTTATTGTTCTCCAGGACGTAAATAACAGAAGTGATATATTCGACTTTATCATGTTTCGTTTCTATTCAGTCATTAAATATTTCCAATTAGAATTACTAAATACTAAAAATAATTATTATTTAGTCGTAATAAAATTTAGACAATATAAATGAACATTATTAGAGTGTTTGTTTCTATTTCCGTTGTACTAGTGACGCTGAGTCAATGAACATGGCTTTGTTGAGTTTATCAAGTGAGATAGTAGTCAATATACTAATTATTTGTTTTTTTGTAGCTCATGTCTACACTTATCAATATTCACTGATAAATGATAAAGATAATAACCGAAAAAATAGTTGCATTCATTATGGTGAACAGGTAAGAAGTTAATTATTTAATTTAGGAAAAAAATTTGATTAAGATTGAAACCTGCAACCATTTATGAGACGTCATCATTTCTTTATAACGATAAATTTAATTTAAGTGTCATTTTGGAGATCGCATTTCGTGTTGTAACAAAAGTAACATATGCAGAAATGTAAATTGGAAACCTGGACAATCACTATCCGTATGTCTGACCCCAGGTAGGTTATCAACATTTTAACTTCATTGACACACATACCCGAGTAGCATTGTCTTTGGTCTTAAGCAAGTTACTGAACGAAAGTCCTTCAACAAGTTTCTTGCAGAAGATTTACACAAGACTTGAACAAGACGTATTTCATAAGTATACTATCTACAAATCTCATTAAGACTTACTTGAAATTTACTTTTAAGACTTACGGAAATCTGTAGAAACAGTCTGCAGCAATTCTTAACCAAGATACTTACTGCAACAATGTCAGGTCAGAGTTGCTGCAGAATTGTTTGAGATATAAGGATTCTTTTTTTTATAATTGCTCGAGGCTTAGATTCAGTACTTAAAGCAAACCCAGTGGCCCTCATTAAAATTAGAAGCGCGACAAATGATTACTATTAGCGCTTGATAAAATGAAATCGAACATTAAGTGGGCGCCACTGAATTTTCTATACTAATGTTGAGTATGCCTCACGAAGTAAAAGCAGCCTTCTGCAGGTATTGTAAGCAATTCTGCAGCAAGTCTGATCTAATGGACCTTAAGCGAGAATCCTAGCTAAGTATTACAACAGATTTATTTAAGATGTCCTGACTGGAATGTTTTCCTGATTTTCCTGAAGTACTATGAGGACCTTATGATGCTTAAAGTTTGCCTGAATAAGGAATCCCTGATCAGATCAATCAGAGGTTCTTTCCAGGATAACCCGAGTGAAAATTTAAGACCCGATTTGACCGTTAACCCATCATCACTCCCGTGATGAGTATTTTGCACACAGGACGCTATTCAAATTATAGGATGTCACTGTGTTTGAGAATGCTACTAGGGAATATTTCAACTGCATTGACACCTACATATATCACACTAAAGTTTATGGTATTTAAAATAAAAAATAATTTCAGCATTAATAGAAGACTACTGTCGGTATGATATAGACTGTATGAGACTTGACTATGCAATTTGTAGTGTTGATTTCCAAAAATGTAAATGCTTACCTAATTATGGCGTGTTAAAAAATAATCAAAGGTGTGTAGCGCTCATAGGAGGATATTGCGATCATTACAAGCAATGTATGGTGGAGAATTCTATATGCATTAATAATAAATGTCAATGCAAAGAATCATACGTAATGAGAACGAATAGAGAATGTGCTCTAAGTAAGTTTACAATTCGAAAATTAATTCTCAATCACGATTCAAACCATTGACTCTGTATTGATGGGTGGAAACAATTTCTGATGAGAAATACGAAGACAGTACCATGATTAATATAATTACTTTGTTGTAGCTTCAATGGGAGAATCATGTAAAAGAGATATTGATTGTAGTGATATTCTGCATGTTGGCTGCTCCGTGGAGAAAAAATGTGTGTGTAAAGATAATCATATTCAGGTAAATAATTCGAGATGCGTACCACTTTTGGGCGAATTTTGTTGGACCAATGAACGATGCGCGACTGACAATTCTGTATGTTTGAATAATAAATGTCAATGTATACTAGGTTATACAGCATTGGCTAACACCAATTGCATTTAATGTAAGCGTATGCTATAATTATATTCAATAAATTACTTGAACAACAATTATAGTTTTTTAACTTCCCGCTAAGAAAATCGACGATTTTCAAAAATTTCGGGAAGTTATTGTTTTCACCCCGATTTTCGAGTGTGTGTGTGTGTGTGTGTGTGTGTGTATGTATGTAAACTCTTTGTAACTTTTGAACTAATGAATCGATTTGGATGGTTGAGGTGGCAATCGAAAGAGCTTGTTGGCCTTCAACTTTTCTGAAAATTTCAGATTATTTGATCGAATAGACTCGAAAATATTCGCGAATTACGAAAAAAAAAAAAATTTTTTTTTAGTTTTTTATTGATTTCTCAAAAACGACTCATACGATCGACTTCAAAATCTAATCAGCTCTAGAACTCAATAAAACGCGTCGATTGCCACCTCAAACATCAAAATCGGATAATTCGTTCGAGAGTTATCGCGGGAGAAAGAAATGGTGAAAAACGGTTTTTTCTAAATATTTTCGAAACGACTGACGCGATCGATTTCAAATTTTAATCAGCTCTAGAACTCAATAAAACGCACCGATTGTCACGTCAACTATCAAAATCGATTGATTAGTACAAAAGATATCGGCGTTGAAAAGTTAAAAAAATAACATTTTATGTTATTTTTTCCGGATAAATCAAAATATAACGTACTAAAATGTGTCTGATATCATACCAACTCATCTTTTTTATGGTTTCTTTTGATCATATAATGTCATCGAACTTGGTTTTTAGTTTAAATCATATTATCAACAAAAAAATCGATAAAACGTAGTTTTTAATATTTTTATCGGATATTTCATATTTTATTGTTTCTTACATGAGTCAAAATTTATTTAAATCTTGATTTTGATCCCCGACATTAATTTCTGCCTCAATACACTTATTTTACTGAACAAAATCAGGAACTAAATTTTAAAAACCGCTTCATTGATGATTTTCGATTCTTAAATTTTCAAACTTCAGCATAACAGGTAACTTGTTAGAGCTTGAAAAGATCGAAAAAAAAACAATTGCATGTGATAGCATTTTCGAGCTCGAAGAGCTCGAAAATATATCTACACTAATGTTTTCGAGCTCTTTGAGGTCGAAGACAGCGGGAAGTTTTGGGGCTGGCCCGCAGGGTCAACCGACAGACCGATTTTTTTAGTGGTAATGATGGTTAGATCGCAGTCAATCTCTTACATAATAAAATAATTAGCACTCATGTGAAATACTGATACTTTAGTTTTTTTGCGCTCTAATGGTTTAGTGTCATTAATGCGTTTATTGCCATCAGTACGTTTAGTGTCGTTATTGTGTTTAGTGTCATTAATTATAATTTCACACTAGTGTAGTACCAACTATTTGAATTGTTACTGGAACCTGGTAAACACTTATCACTTCCATTAATATTGTAAGATTCACTAATCAGATTACTTGTGATAACTAACAAAGCGCTGTTCAGCACTAATCACTTCCAATTGTACTGTCAGACTCAGTATTTGGAGTACTGATGATCACAAATACAACACGAATCACTTCCAACAACGTTGCAATATTCATTAGTCAGAGTACTGATAACCACTTCCAGTAGTGCTGCAAGATCCATTAGTAGTCTGACTAATAAACAGTAATACAACACTATTAACACTAATCACATTCAATAGTGTTGCAAGATTCATTTGTCGAAGTACTAATGAACACTATTGCTATCCAACACTAATCACATCCAATAGTGTAGTAAGATTCACTAGTCAGAGTACTAAAGTCCACTAATGATCACTAATAACATACTTATCAACACTAATGAATTTTCAATAGTTTTCTTCCAGTGCTTAGAAGTGGAGCCTGTACAATTAATTACAATTATTACGATGCATTGCGATCATTATGCTAGATCACAAAATATAGAGTTTAAGAAATAACTATACCGTAGCTACTCGTGACAAATGTGCACCAATAGTAGGCAGATTTGGTTCAAATAATAAGCAATGCATAATGTGTTATTTTGTTTGTATTGATGATGCATGTCAATGCAATGTCCATTCCTTATTTATTAATGGAAATACACGTAGTTGATTCGAAAACAACAAGTATCAATATTTATCCTGTATTTCCTAAAACCAAGAATCTTTTTGTCTTAAAACTGATGCCATAGGCAGTAGTTTCACGTTAGATGACATGTGAGAAAATGAGCTGTTTCTTAGTCGAAATGTACGAAGTGCGTATCAAAACTGAATCTAGTAACAGTCTTACAGAAGTTTTAGGTGTGTCAAATCTTGTGCAGCAATTAACATTGTTGCAGTAAATATCTTGGTTAAAAATTGCTGCAGATTGTTTCTACAGATTTCCATAAGTCTTTAGAATGAATGTCAAGTAAGACGACGAAATCTGCAGTAAATATGTTTATGAAATACATCTTCAAGCTTTGTTCAGTTCTTCGGTAATGAACTGGCTGCAGGACTTCCGTCAAATAACTTGCTGAAGACAATGCTACGAGGGATGCATTTTTCTATCTGGGCTTTGAACTTTTTCATCAGAAATAACTTCATCTTCAATTATATATAAATGTAGCGGCCTAAAATCTTAACATCATCTACTATTTTTTTTAATGTATTTTCAGTACGGTTGAATAGAACGTGCAGCAGTGAGAACTGTGATAATACATTGCACTAAGTATGCTTCAAACATGGAATATGTGTTTATGACCATACTTATGCTGTAAGAAATAGTGATAAATGCATACCAACTATTTTAGGATTCTATTTGTATTGACAATAAATGTCAATGTAGTATTAATTATTTATTTTCTAATAATATATCATGTAATTTTATTTAAAAATAATGAGTATGTCTATCGTCGTTTCTATGTTCCTTAAAAAAAATTAATTTTATGCAATACCACTCCAGTAGTTACATTATGAAGCGTTTTATCTCTTTTGAATAGCGACCCTGTGGTACATTAATGTCTGCCATCAGCAACGCTAACAACAATACAACCCTACCCAACTCAACTTTACCAACGCATCACCAACCTCTAAGTGGACGCCATTTTTTTTTTTGGTTTAAAAATTGAGATGTTCAAAAGCTTGGAAAAGTAAGATGAAATCCTGATTCTAGAGAATGATGAGATTTCTAAATTGAAGTTTTTTATTGTTAGTTTAACGTATAGCTTGTCTATCATTAGATTTAATTACGGGAAACAGTCAATACCCAAGATATAAACTTTTAGTCATTAAAAAAAAAAAATATATATATATATATATATATATATATATAAATGTATATAGATAAATACACATAAATGTTCTGTATTATGTTCAATTTAATTTGTGGTATTAAGCCGATAAAATCTATTTCTAACTTTATAAAATGATGATAAATATTACATTTATAATTTTTTCTCTCACACATGCCTGTTTTCTGAATTATAATCTAGTAAATAGCGATAATAACAATATAAGAAATAATAATTGTATCAGACCAGGTGAGTTGGTAAGTAACCATTCAATATTAATAGAAAGTAACTTTATGCAACCAAAACTGTATGATTAATTTTTTACCAAAATATTGAATATATCAGTGTGTTTATACGGATGATAATCCATGTTGTAACAAAAGTACCATATGCAGGAATATAAAAAGAGGATATGAAGAAAATGTATCTGTTTGCTTAAGTCCAGGTAAGATATGAATATTTTGTACTGCATCGTCACTCAGGCAACTTATAGTAATAGCTGTTGCCCTAGTAGCATCGTTTTCTGACTTTAGCAAGTTATTTTACGTAAACTACTAATTATATCAGCTTGCTGAAGGCTTGAGATATAGATTTACATAATACTTCCTTAAGACTGCAACTAAGATGAGTATTTCGAAGCATAGACTACATTTAAAGTACTAAAAATTTTTTAGCATTATACAGAGATTATTGTCAATATGATACTGATTGTTTGAGGCTGGATTTTGCAAAATGTAATACGAAATACAATGAATGTGAATGTTTACCTAATTATTGGGCTTCAGCCAATCATCGAAGATGTGTGCCGCTAATAGGAGGATATTGCGTTCATAAACAGGACTGTTTGGTTGATAATTCCATTTGTATTGGTAATAAGTGTCAATGCAAGGAATCATTTGTAATGAAATCAAATAAACTATGTGCGCTAAGTAAGTTTATAACTTGAAATCGGGGTTCGAGTCGATGATTCAGCATTGACACTTAGAATTCACTAGTTGTGATAGAAAATGAATTGATGATGCAATTAATCATTATTGAATTATAATTCAGTTACATTTTTGCAGCTTCGATAGGAAAATCATGTAAAAAAGATATTGACTGCAGTGATATTTTGCATATTGGCTGCTCGGTTAGTAAAAAATGTGTGTGTAAAAATAATCATATTCTGGTTGATAATTCAATGTGTGTACCACTTTTGGATGAATTTTGCTGGACTGATGAGCTATGCGCACCAAATAATTCGATTTGTTTCAATAATAAATGCAAATGTAAACCTAATTATATTGCAGTGGCTAATACTCATTGCTATGAACGTAAGTATCATTGATTAAAATTATTGCTTGTATTATAATAGACAGTGATTTTATGAATACTAAAAAAATGGTGTTATATCACCGCTTTTAGTCGTCATGGCAATCGTTACTACGGAGTCTGTTTCCATAGCACCGTTTGTGATGGAGACTGTTGTCATGACGACAGTTACTATGGGGATGATTAGTCATGTTAGTGGGTAATAGGGACATTAGGCGTCCATGATGAATATTTTTAATATTGACGATACAGTAGTCTCTATCTCATAATGCTATAAAATGTTTTTTATTTTTTGAATAATTCGAAAAATTTGCAAAAAAAAAGTAACAGCTTTCCAATTATGTATACAAAATATTTTCAGTGAATTCATGCTTTTTTTTTTTTAAATTCTGATATTTCGAGTGAAAATAAAGTAAATAACAACTTTTATTCATAAATATGGCAGCTGTCAACTTTACTAGTGTGTATTATCACCGTTCTGGTCATTTTTCAGCTTATATAGGTAAACCATGTGAAAGCAATCAAGATTGTAAAAATATATTGCACTCAGTATGCTCTGAACATGGAGTATGTATTTGTGATGATAACTATGTTGTCGTCAACCGAGACAAATGTGTACCATTGATTGACGGAGCCTGTTCAAGTAATAAAGAATGCCGAATTGAAAATTCTGTTTGTGTTGATAATAAATGTCAATGCGGTACTAATTACTCATCTCTCAATAATAATAAATGTATTTTGGTTAAAAAGTAGTTCTCACTTTTAGGTTATCTTTGTTGTTTTCTAAAAAACAACTGTATTCCATAAATATTATAATAAAGAAATGAGTGGTGTTCATTTATTGTGTGTATCTGACGAAAATTTGGTCTTAAATTATTTCTTTTACAGTTACATGTTTTTCTATAAAAAATTTCTTTATCTCCCAACTCATTACTGTTAAATTATCATTTTCAATTGCCGTTACCCGAAAAATAGTCAAAATAACTTTCTAGCACCTCAGAGCACCGACATCTGTACAAAACTCGATGATCAAAAATTGGATCTAAAATTATAATTTCTCTTTCTTATTTCTTTTTTTTTTTAAGGTCTTACTTCGAATTTGAAAAAAAAATTATTATTAACTGTGCTGAAATTAATTTTTATAAAATAAATATTTTATAGCGTGGGCAATAAACAATTTAAATAATCATTAGCTGCCTCAGGTCAACAAATTAGATCTGTTTTAAAATAAATGATAAATTCAAATATTTTTTCTTTAATTCAAGTTTATCAATCGTATTTATTTTATATGGAATTTAATCTGTATTTGCCCGTACTATTCCTTATCCAGGCCAATATCAGACTCATTTTCATATGATATTTAGTCTGTTTTTAATCGCTTTCAGATCTAAAACGGGACTTTTTAAAAATATAAATAATAATAATAATCTAGATTTATAAATTTATTTTAATTTTCTTAATATTAGAAACGCTAATGTGCTTCCGTAATAAGATGTCACAAGAATTTCGATGTTTTCTAATGCCAAAATATTTTCGATTTTATCCAGTAAATAAGAAAATTTTTTTTGACATTTTAAGAGTTATTTTATCACTTTTATTCAATGCTATAAATATTCAGTCAAGACAACTAAAAATTAAGCTGTCAAACTTTCATTAACTGCCGACATTGTTAAACAAAAGATACTGAATAAATAGTAAACAAAACATAATCAATTCTGTAGCTTGATATTTTTTTATAAATATTGCCCATAAATAAAAATTTTATAAGTCCATGATTTAATCTACTTTTGTCCTTGCAAATTTTTAGAACTAATATTTTTTAAAGTTCAAGAATTAATCTAGTTTGGTCTGCCCGTAACGGAATCGTTTTTTAAAACAACAGGTCGAAAACAGCTTAATATTTTTGTAAAAGATCAAAAACATCAAATAGTTCATTAAACTAAAATTAGATCAAATTTTTCGACCCGAGGCATTAGTGGAAATGAAAATTATTTACTGTTACACATGCTCAAAATAAACGCTATTGAATGTCTAACGTCAGCCTCATAAACTCTTTTATTGAACATTGATCATTTCTGATTGGTCGCATGCAGTGTTTAATAGCAAGGGCAATTATAGATATGGAGCATTGTACTTGATAACACTTTTTATTTAAAATACTATTTATAAATTTTAAATAGTGTTACTGACAACATCACTAAATTTGTCATGACAGGATGCACTTAATTTTTTTAATGATAATGAAGTATCGTCGTAAACAAAATATATAAATAAGTTCTTGTGAAAAATATATGTGATACATATGTTGTAGTCAGTTTAATATTTTTATTTTGAAGTGTTGAGTCAGTAAAGAATAATTTTTCAATTTTGAAAAATGATATTGAAAATACTAATGATTGGTTTTGCTGTCAGCAGTGCCAATATTTATAGTCATCTGCGAAATTATAACAATAAGAAAGACCAAAGCAGCGAAAACTGTATCGGATATGGACAACGGGTACGCATTATTTGAATCATTAACAAATACAAATACTTTTAATGATTAAACGGAACTAAGTCTCTTATCATTTTTTGATAAATCCGTCTGTTGAAAAGTTAATAGAGCTTGAAGTCAAATTTATAGTAAATTTCGAGTTCTTTTTAATTTTCCGGCAAAACTATCAGATTTATCACAAAATGTCATGAAATCTTTTTTGTAGAGAATTTTATTTCCTACAAATTATTTTGAATAAACTTTTGTTCAAATTCCTCATAACTTTCTAGTTATTTCCATTTCAATATCAAGCTTTTAAAAAAAAAATAGTGTTCTGATCAATTTTAAGAGATTAACATTAAAATTTAAATAACTAGGAATTTATATGAAATTTGAGAAAACTTTACTCTAGATAATTTGTCGTTTTATTCGAAAAAAAAAAACCATAGTCGATTTTTTTGACACACCCTAATGTATATAACTATGTAAAAAAAATGACCTGATATAATTATATGTAACTATATATGATGTTAAAGAAGACATGTACATCTATATAACGTCATCTATAATTATGTATGAATTATATGTAATTATAAACATCTGTTACCTGGGCCAGCTTAAAATTAGTATAAATTTATTTTTGAATAAAATGATTTTATAGTGTGATCCAGATCATTTTGATCCGTGTAATAAAACTAACGTATGCAGAGCCATAAGATGGGCCGAAAAAGAAGAGAAATTTTTGTGCTTAAATCCAGGTATTTGATTAATATTCATATAATAGTATACATTGAGAATAGCAATACGTTGAGTGAAATAACTATATTGACGTATTTCTGAACCACAATATCTATCATGATTGGTACCCCTTTGTTATTGGCACTACGACCGTGGCGCCACTCTGACACTATTGAATTTATGGTGATAGATTGGGCGCCAACCCTGAGGTTTAGGTTTCCACTATATAAAATTAGTAGCAAGAATCCAAACCTCAATTTATGGTGATAATTGGGCGCCAACCCTAACGAAGTCAAATTACCATATCTTAACCATAAAAGACGGTATTTACCGTAAACTGCGGTATTTTACGGTAACTTAGGTATTTCACAGTAAATTAGGGCCGTAACAATACGGTATTTTACCATGAACGTACAGATTTACTAAATTACGTCATATTGCCATAGAGTGAAATATTTTATTGTGTTATGGTAAAAACACCACAAATTTCGGTAAATTACCGTATTTTACCATTAATTACCATATTGATTACGTCCAATTGCCATATTTTGCCTCAGTTTATCGTACACTACCGTAATTTGCCAGAAATTGCCGCAAAATGTGAGAATTACCATAATTCGGATCCACTAGAAAATGATATGCTAGAGGGAGCGCTAGTAACGATAGGTTGAACACTATATTAAGTTGTATTTTACAATACATTACTATAAAAAATTTCAGTAATGTTAGGAGAGCATTGTCAATATGATACAGACTGTCTGAGGCTGGACTTCGCAACGTGCAGTAGAGAAGCCCGTAAATGTACATGTCTACCAAATTATGGTCTGATAAAGCAGAATTTAGGATGTGTTGCTCTTATTGGTGGACCTTGTGATCGACATCAACGTTGTTTAATTGATAATTCAATTTGTATAAATAGTAAATGTCAATGCAACGAAAGATTCACAATGAAATCTAATAAAGAATGTGTAATAAGTAAGTATATAAATCGAATATAAATTAGAAATAAGGATTCGGACATAATGCTACTGCATTGACACTTTGAAGTCACTATTTCTGGCAAAAAGTAAATTGATGGTGTAATTAATCAGTAAATCATATTTTCGTAGCTTCGATAGGTGAATCATGTAAAAGAGATACGGACTGTAGAGATATTCTGCATATTGGCTGCTCAGTTAATAAAAAATGTGTGTGTAAAGATAATCATATTTTTGTGAATAATTCAACGTGTTTACCACTTTTGGGTGAATTTTGTTGGAGCGATGAACGTTGTGCACCTGCTAATTCCATGTGTATAAATAATCGATGTCAATGCAAGTCTAATTACACGGCACTGACTAAAACTCTTTGTGTAAAATGTAAGTATACTTAATTACATTATTTTTATATCAAAATAAAATGAATGTTTACAGTACTAATCTTACGGAAAAATACTAATCAACATTATTGGAAAAACTTGTGAAAAAATAAAGAACTAGTACTCTTTCATACTAACGCTTTAGTATCAATAGTCCGTTAAGTGTTCTCGGTGTTTTTAGTGTCAAATGCATATTGTACTTATTCCTGAGTATCGATGGTGTAGCATGAAGCTGAAGCTAGCGGCCGTAATAAGTAGCGGCCACGCAAAAAATTGCGGGCTGCTACTTATTACGGCCGTTAGATTCAGCTTCATATAGTGTAACCCGATAAAAAATATTGAGATCTAATCATATATACTAGGATTACTATTTGTACTGATTAATCGACGCTTATTAATTTTTTTTTATCGATGAAAAATTATTCGTCATTACTGGGGCTCGAACCTGGATCCTTCTGCATATCGGTTGAAGTAAATTCCGGTAATTTATATCTCTGTGACAGGAGTTTGTAGAATAGTCATTATAAACTCATGTCAAAGCTTTAGCTGTAAAAGCTGTGACGATGCAGTAGCTTATGGCTGAACTTGTTGGTTAAATTATTTTAGCGTGACATCTATCTGAAGAATCATCATTTTCTGTTTTATTTTCACGATAAAGATCTTTAGCTTTGCATGAAAATTTTGAGTGGGGTCAGTTGAACCAATAACATTTTTTTTTTATATGAATAAAAGCAAAATGATAATTTTTTTTTACGAAATTATAATTTATAATATAGACTATTATTTCTCACAAGCACATAATAAATGATGAAAATTTTTAAAAAATACGAAATTGTACAACTGCATCAAATGGTTCAATCGTCCCCTTTGTGAGGGCAATTGAATCACTATTCGGGGACAAGTGAACCAAGAGTATTAGAACCACAAACGAATGACTTTAATAAATAATTTACTATTCATTAAAGTTGTTAGTGTCAATGCACTTTTTTTTTATAATTTCAAAAAATATATGTAATAAGTCCCATTGTCTAATATTATAGCAGTCAAAAATTTAACTACATTGTGCTATTACTATTTTGGCTCTTTTTCAGTGCGGTTGGGTCGATCATGTAACAGCAATCAGGATTGTGAGGATACATCGAACGCAATATGCTCCAATCATGGAATATGTATTTGCAAAAATAATTATGTTGTAGTAAATGGTGAAATATGCGCACCAATTATTGGCGGAGTTTGTTCAAACAATAAAGAATGCAAAGTCAAACATTCGGTTTGCATTAATCATAAATGTCAATGCACTTCTAATTACCTGTCTGTCAGTGATTATCAATGTATTTTTGCTAAGAAATAATAAATATCTATATCTTTTTCTGTTTATTCTCTGATATTGTAAAGATCAATAAATTATTTGGATTTTTCCCTTTCAATTTTAAATTTTCGTGATGAAAACTTGCGAAATTTCCCTAGTAATATCGTAATTTTATCAAAATCTTTTTCAATTAAAAATAACAATGTTAACACTGTGATAAAAAAAAGATTACAATTTAAAAACTATATTTCCGAGAAAAAATCTCATTATATTTTACAAAATTTGTAAACTGATTTTTTCACGATCAGCTCACGATCGAAGGGTCCCGTATTCGAATTCAACATCTTTCATAGCGATTATTACTTTACACTTTTATTTAACTTCATTTGTATGAAAACAAATACAATCATCTTCTTTCAAACATGGTTTGGACACAGAGATCATCAGATCAGATTTCCAACCGGAAGGACGAGGGTTCAAGCCCATGAGCCGTCAGGACTTTTTTTCATGACTGATAAAATTTTTCTATATAAATATATATTTACATACATTTATACAAATATATGTGAACATATATTTGTGTAATTATATATTTACATGTATAAATATTATATGTCAGTCATATAATTAAATCATATAACAAAGTATACTATAAGATATTATAAGGTCAATAATTGGTACATTTACCCTACTTAAATTTTCACAATGATATATGCGACATTACTATTTTCGAGCGTGGAGAGCTCAAAAATGTATTGACAATAATGTTTTCGAGCTTCTTGAGTTCTGGGAAATTCTAGGGCTGATCAGCAGGGCCAACCGTTGCCCGAATTCTGTGCATTACGTTCCTAGATTGTTCTGTTTATTAAAATCCCTTTTCTATCATGGCCCGTTTATTTATACGATCCCCGGGATTTATTGCCGTATTGATTGTATGACTGCGCATCCTTAATTGCTGAACCCGGAAATCTGTTGATAGCAGATTCAGTCCTGCTCAAACTCTCTTACAAGCTTGTAACGAACCATCTCTGATAAATAATAACTAACTTGTCAATAAGTTTGAATAAATAAACAATTTTCTAATAAAAAAAAGTAAATTGCTCATATTAATCAGTAAATATGTTTCGGAAATTTTATTCATTCATTTATAAAAGCTTTCCTAAATCAAGATCTTCAGTAATTATAGCCGGAGCTCTCTATCTCGTAAGTTTTCAAAAAAATTAATGGGGAAGTTGAGGGCAAAATGGGACACCTCTAGAATTTTTTAAAAATTTTTCTACAATATTCCAAAATCATTTTTGTCAATAAAATTGAGCATTATTTTGAATTTTCTTTTTTTTACGGGCTTCGAAAAATTTCATTTTTGAATAAAAAAAATAGTATGAAATCAATTTAATTTTTTTTTTTTATCAATTTACAATGAAAGAACTCAGTTTTGAATTAGTTTAGATGTACTTCAATAATTAACTTGAAAATATTTACAATTTTTATTATTTTTAAATTTAATTAACATTTAATAATTTTTTTAAGTATTACTTTAAAAAATATATAATTGCGATGTTGAGAATATCTTCTTTGAAATAAAAAGTAACTTAAATCTATAACTTTGAAGATAATTATAAATCGTGCTTACTAAAAAAACTAATTGACAATTTAAAATCGGTTTTTAAACTTTTTCAAAATTCGAGTGTCAGTCAAAAAATTTTAATGACTTGTTTTATGATATAAACTATTAAAATTTTAAAATTTTTTTCTCAGCGCAGAACATTCAAAAAAATTCAATTTTGAAAATAAAAATGTAAATTTCGATAATATCTCAAATTTTTAAAAATTTCTACACTATTTTGCAAAAATAAATTTTTATGATGTTATAGAAATGGTTTCCATAACATTATAGAAATAGCTCCCATAATGATATGGGTATGGTTCCCATAATGATATGGGAATGGTTCCCATAATATTATGGGAACGATTTCCCTATTGGTATGGGAACTATTCCCATACCATTATGGGAATGGTTCCCATGATGGTATAGGAATTGTACCCATACTATTATAGGAATAGTTCCCATAATATTATGGGAACAGTTTTCCTATTGGTATAGAAACTATTCTCATACCATTATGGAAATGGTTCCTATAATGGTATGGGAATGGTTCCAATAATATTATGAGAACGGTTTCCCATAACATTATGGGAATGGTTCCCATGATGGTATGGGAATTGTACCTATATTATTATGGGAATGGTTCCCATATCATTATAGGAATAGTGCCCATAACATTATGGGAATAATTTCCATAATATTATGGGAACGGTTTTCCTATAATATTATAGAAACTATTCCCATACCATTATGGAAAGGATCCCTATAATAATATGGGAATGGTCCCCATAATATTATGGGAACGGTTTCCTATGCCATTATGGGAATGGTTTCCATGATGGTTTAAGAATTGTACCCATACTATTATAGGAATGGTTCCCATAACATTATAGGAATGGTTCCCATAACATTATAGGAATGGTTCCTATAATATTATAAGAATACTTCCTCTATCAGTATGGGAATATTTCCCATTCCACTACTGGAATAGTTCCTATAACATTACAGAACTGGTTCCCATAATGGTGTAGAAATCGTACCCATACTATGACGGGGATGGTTCCCATAACATATGGGAACCATCCCTGTAATAGTAAGGGTACAATTCTTATGCCATTACGGAAAGTATTCCCATAATGCATAGCAAAACTTCCCATAATTTTCTTTCCGTGCAAAAATTCTTTTTCCCCTTTTCTTGGGGGTACCCCATTTTGTCCGCAAATAATGAAAATTTTTTCCATACACTATGAATATCTTAAAAAAAAAAAAAGATGTTCTGTATTTAGTCCCCGAAAACTTACTATTTCCTTAAGTACCCCATTTTGCCCCGCCCCCCCCCCCTTTCCCTATATCTCTTATAAGATATTTATCTATTCATTAGCAATGAGTCACCTAATAATCATATTTTTCAATTCAATTAGACCACGTGTTTTGGACTGATTCTGGGATCATTGGTGGTTTTGTTACTAAACCCGAATTATTTAAGCAACGCCACGTACGGAATGAATGCTACGAAAATTGAAATTACTAAATGTATTGACACCAATCTGACTACTATAGGAAACTTTATAGCTGAGCATTCTTATATTTTGGCCAATACTAATTGTGCAATTTGGGGAACAATATGGATGATGATACGTGCATGTACGGTATGAAAAATAATTACGATAAAAATATGTAAGACAATTTTTGTGACAGACACTTGAAATGTACGATACTTAGCGCCTATAGTCGGCAGCTAAAAATATTAGATAAGATACGGTTGGTAAAATAGATACCTAATCTTTCTAATAATGACGACATCGACAGATCAAAAAATATTTTTTGGTTATACATGTGCGATTAGTGATGCAGAATGACCGTCATTTTGAGTTTTGGTCAAGATGGTCCGCTAACGGTCTTGTGACCGACGGACCTAAATGACGAGCCTGTTCTATTGCGAAATGACCGTCACAAATTTTCCGGTCAGAGTCCGTCATTTCGGACCGTCAAAAATTTTTTTGTCACAAATTTGGTCAGTCACATCTAGCTAGATGATTTATGACCGTCATAAAATTTTGGGTCACGAATTTGGGCTTGATCATGAATTTTATCAATCACAACCAGCTAGATGATTAGACGCAATATTTTTTGCAAATGATTGAAAAATTTAGTTTCCCTTCGTATTCTTATCTCGTGGTATTGTTAAGAAAATGGCGGTTTCAAAATTTGAATTTGTCTAAAAGTTAGAAAGGCGTTTGTAAGATGTCGACACAACTGTCTGACGGTCTTGTGACCATGACATGACGGTCAAAAAATGACCTGACAGCCTCACATCACTATGTGCGATAGCAAACGTCCAAAAAATATCGAAGTAACTCAACGAGCCATCTTGTGACGAAATTTATCATCATATTAATTCATACACTTACCGACTTTTCTCTCATTTTCAAGAAATACTCAAAACAGTCTTGCCAAATACATAAACCCGGATTATAATCTGCCATCAATAGGCACAACACATTACATTCCAAATATCTGTCACAAAATGACGTATCGTCAGAATAACGATTTATTTACCTTGTTTAAGAATACTCACATGTTAATTTAACAGTTTATAGTATCGTTAATTTAATGATATGCATTTAGGTTAGGATGAGTCTTCATCTATTTAATTGAAATATAAGACTATGTACTCGAATGTATATAAAATCATACCAACTCTTCTTCTTTTTGGTCTCTTTCGATCACCACGTAATTAAATGGAGCTCATTTTTCAGTTGATATGATATTATCAACAAAAAAATTGAAAAAACACCGTTTTCAATATTTTTTTTTTTGATGTTTCATGTGTTACCCAATGAAAAACGATTTTATACAACTGTATAAAATTGGATAGAAAAAGTGGCCCGATCTAATTATATACAATCATATATAATTATATTTAATTGTATACAATCGTATATAACTGTATAAATTCTATATAATTGTATACAAAAATATATACATTTGTATACAATTATATAGAATTATATACAATACTCAGCGATACTCAGATTTTGTTTTTCTTAATGGAGCAGATATTAATGTTTTATTTTTTGTATTTTGCAGAGAGAATTACATTTGAATTCATTTTCAATGTTTTTACTAGTAATGATTTCGGAATTCATTGCTCAAGGATATTATGTGCGGTCATGGCTTGAAAATGATTTACCAGATATCTATTATTATATTATTCTATTTATGGCTGCAAGTATTTTTTCAGGTAAGATTTTGTATGTATATATATATATATATATATATACCTCTTAATATTAATATGAAAGGCTCAAATTTTCATAATAATTTTTTTTTAGCATCCTAAATAATATTTTCGATGCACCCTTTGAAACGTTAGTAGTCGCCGAGAAAAATTTTGGACTGTTGCTATATCAACGGCTGCTATGAAAACTATTGCCATAGTAACGGTTGCTATAGAGACTAATGTCATGGCAACGGTTGCTATGGAGACTGCTGTCATAGCAACGGTTGCTATGAAAACTATTGCCATGGTAACGGTTGCTATAGAGACTAATGTCGTGGCAACGGTTGCTATGGAGACTGCTGTCATAGCAACGGTTGCTATGAAAACTATTGCCATAGTAACGGTTGCTATAGAGACTAATGTCGTGGCAACGGTTGCTATGGAGACTGCTGCCATAGTAACGGTTGCTATAGAGACTAATGTCGTGGCAACGGTTGCTATGGAGACTGCTGTCATAGCAACGGTTGCTATGAAAACTATTGCCATAGTAACGGTTGCTATAGAGACTAATGTCGTGGCAACGGTTGCTATGGAGACTGCTGTCATAGCAACGGTTGCTATGGAGACTATTGCCATGGTAACGGTTGCTATGGAGACTGATGTCATGGTAACGGTTGTTATGGGGATGGTTGGTTATGTTAGCGGCTAATAGTGACAATAAGCGTTCATGATAAATATTTATAATGGTGACTTTTTCATAAGGGGAGCGTGAAAGGTAGTTATAAAAACATTACAAGAGGTTAAAAATAGTGAGCACGCGTTAGCGCGCCAAAACCTTCTAATCCCTGATTAAAAGATTCGATTTGAAATGCTTTGCAATGTTAAATGCCCATAAAAAGAGTGATTTAAAAGTATTCCAAGTATTCAAAAGCATTAAAAAGTATTTGAAATTTTGTTTTTCTTATCGTTTTAAATCCTTTATTTTAATAAGGAGTATATATAAACATTATTTTAGTTATCGTAAACTTTGAATTGATCTAAATCTTTAAATCTCAATTTTGAATAAATCAAAAATATAAAACTGTTACAGTACAACTATATATGACTTTGACTCTCCTTTTGTACTTCATGAGCCAAAAAGTTGAAATTCGTATGCTACCGAGAAATCAAGGAATTGAAGTGATAGTAGAAGAAAAAAACTTCTTGACAAGATCCATATCATGCCCACTTTATCTTTCTCAGGACATTAAGACGATTTCAGATGAGTCAAACCTAACAGAAAGTGTTTAAATTTACAATAAAATAAGATAAATTTATTATCTTTTGTTTTCAGTAAATATCATATTTTTGTGTTGTGAAACCCGTCCAAATATTTAAACGTCCAATTGGTGTAAAAAATATTAAACGAAATATACAATTAATATATATATATATTAGGGTGGGCCAAAAAAAAACCAATTAGATTTTCAACGAAAGTATCGTTAAAAATGATGAAAAAAATGTTTTGTATAAAATATGGCCGTGCAGCAACACTAACTACCACAATTTGCCGCATTTATAAATGTTATGAAGTATATGAACTTTTTTGTAAATTCTTGGAAACTAAAAAATGAAAATGAAAATAAAATCTGAGCTTATCTGTACAATGAGCCATTGCTGAGGTAAAAAATTATCAACGAAGAATTTATTTTATACCATGCTATTTAAATGGGGAATCAAAAATTCCGAAGAGACACTTAATATTAATTAGTTTTTTTGTTTTTTTCGGGCCCACCCTGTTTTATATATACATTTGTCTCTAATAAAAATTATATATACATTCTATGTGATAAATGTGTTGTTAAAATATATCGAATTTAAAAATTGTTCAAATTGTGAATGACGATACAAATTTACATAAATGATACACTATTATTGAAGCTGTGAAAAACTGTGTTAGAATCGAATTGAAAAAAATATTATATATTCAATTTATTTTTTTCGATTCGATACATCTCAAAAATATATATGTATAAATAAATTATAAAGACTAATAATGTCTAGCCCGTGAAAAACGGATCAACGTTTTCTATATATATATACATATATATATATATATATATATATATATATATATATATATATATATATATATATCAGTAAATACGCCTGAGTAAAAAGATTGTATATAATTATACATGATTTATTTAGGATTATACATGATATGGCCCAATATAATCGTATAAAATTATATAGTATTATATTTGCATATGATTTATATATGAATATTAATGAAACAAAAATACAATTAATCACTAATATTATATTTGAGAAAAGACATCGAATGATTAATTGTATACAATTTATAAGGTTACGTAGTGCTATGTATAATTATACTAAAAAATAGATAATTATACAAATTATAAATAAAATAGAAGAGACGTACTAATGACCGAAATTATGTCGACATTGCTTCATAGTAAATGTAAATTAACTGAAACATACTTTTAAAATCTACCCGTGATAATTTAAAATTATGACTTTGTTAATTGTTTTTATATTTATATATATATCTCCAAAAAACCGAAAATATCATTTTTCTGTATGATTATGTCTAACTACGCAAATCCAAGCCATTGCTAAAATTACAAATCGCAATTTGTAACCAATTACTATCAGAGGCTTTATGTGGTTACATGAAATTATATATTGTTTTTTATATTTTGTATAAAATTATATATCTATAAAATTACATGAATATGATTTATAATTTTATGGCCGTATAAAATTATATATGATCTCAGCAGAGTCTTATTACAACCATATATGAGTTTATATGAAAAATATATAAGAAAAATGGTTATATATAATTATACATAATTGTCTGAAATTATAAATGGATTTCGTTTGTAGCTATAGATAATTATATGCTACCCTAAAGCAGACTTACTCTAATCCATATAATTATACATAAATTATTGTGGAAAAATGGGAAAAATGATTGTACATAGTTATATAAAATTATGCATAAACCATATCTATAGCGACAGATAATTATATATATTTATATACAGCCTTAAAAGAGTTTTATTTCAATCCATATAATTATAGAATAATTATTGTGGAAAAATGGGCCAATATTTTAGTATATAATTAAATACAATTATACGTAAATGATTTTTATGGCCATAAATAATTATATATGATATTAACGGAGTGCTATTACTCCATGTATGAGTTCATATGAAATATATAGGAAAAATGGCCAGATATGATTGTATACAAGTATATAAAGTGATGCATAAACCATGTCTATGGCAACAGATAATTATATATAATTATATACAACCTTAACGGAGTCTTAGTACAACTCCATATAATTATACATTAATTATTTAGGAAAAGTGGGCCGATATATTTGTATATGATTATATAAAAATATACATAAATTTTTTTTTGCCATATATAGAAATGTATAAAATTATATGAAAAAACTTTTTACTCGGGAAAAATAATGATATATATTGAAATTCCTAGTTGTCAATTAGTAAATAATCATAATATGTATAATCATATATTTATCCATAATACAGACAAAATATTTATATAATTATATTTTAAATAATTGAAAAATGATTATACATTTTGTAAGTAAATTTTATATTTAGATTTTTTATAAAATAAGACTCGAATAATTTACACTTATTATTTGAAATCATTGTTGTCAAAAATGTATACCTGAAAACAATTATTGAATTAATTTTTTTATGCTCTTTAATTATCAGCAGAAAAAAATTTCTTTAATTAATTTTGAATTTTCTCGATAGTTTATATTTTTTATAAAATATATCAAATATTAATGTGATAAAAATACTGTACTTTGTTATCTGTGTAATAAAATAAAGATTTATCTCATAGTATAATTATTGATTGATTGATTCAAAAATCGATCATTTCCAGAATTTAAAAATTATAATTCGAGTAGTTCAACCACCGGCTTATACGATTGCTTGACTATACATCGACTTTTACTACTTCATGCCACGTATTCCGTATAAATAGCAGTTAAAATAGTAAACTTGATGACGAGTTAATGATCAGGGCTGTAAAATTACTAAATGCTGAAGAATGATACATTTCTGGTAAGTAGGGGAGAAGTGCTGTAGTTGTAACAAGAGACAGTTGGTAACATTCAATGAAAAACTATTAAAAAATTATTATTATTCTTTCTTTAACTTGTTCAAAATAGTAAATTATTGATTAGATCAAATATTCAGTTATTAATCTTGTTCCGATATTTAAATATTGAGAATTGTTAAAAATACGCGTGAAAACTTTTTTTTGTATGCTTCACAATTTTTTTAATAACTTATTTGTTTTCTAACGTTATGATGTGAGACTTGTATTCATATTTTAAGGGACATGTCAAGAGTATTGTATAATCGAATTTTATATCAATTTACTGATTTTTGTTATTGTAATTAGATTTTTATTAACAATTCTGCGTGAGGGTCAATTGTAACACTTGAACGAGAAGCAATTGTAACACTCAGAGTCGTGTATGGGATCTGCGCAAACTGGATGCGCCACAAATCTACTCTGGGATAGTGTAGTTTTAATATTTATAAATGTTTAATAATTTATATTAAAGATACAAATATATGAGCAACTTTAATTTTAAATACTTGACTTTAAGAGTTAATTAAGTATAATAGTATGTATTAAGACTGAATAATAAAAGCAATTTGGTATACGTTAGTATAGTGATTAACAGACCAGACTTCAATTCTTTAGAAGTCGAAATCGATCCCACAAGACAGCGGATTTTTTTTTTTTACATGACAGTTATTGTTTATATAACTTCTTAAAGTTATATGTAGATATAGAAAATTATATATAATTAAATAAAATTTTATATAATATTACACACAAATTATTTTTTCCCGGTAGAAGGGTTTGATACTACAAAAATGCCGAAAATATACTATAAAAAATTTGAAAAATCCAAAAATGCACGACTCATAATGATCATTTATTATGAAATAATAAAATAATAAAAAAATGGCGGGAAGCACGAATAAATTCAAAATATATACAATTTTCTGTCATTAAAATTTGTTGTTTTTTTTTTTTTTAATTATATTAGTCATTTTTTATAATTATAAAAGAATTTTCTCAAAATATTTCGGTTAATAACAAAAAAAATATATGTAAATAAAAACAAATAAAAAAAAGAATTGAATTGAAAAAATCCAGGCTTACCAATTAGCAATAACACAAAAAAAAAACAGCTGTACTAGGACGGTAATGGGCAAGCGCCCCTGGTGGAATAAATGTACGTATAATGTATAGATATATCACCATCCATGTTAATTTTACATAGATACATATATCTATAGTTATACAACCTTTTTATTCTTTTACTAATTGTAATTAAACGACACTAAGTTACCTAACCATTTTTAATAGGGGATCTACAAATCTTTCAAAGAATTTTAAAAAAAAAAATTCGATTCAATTACTGGATTTTTTCGCAAGTTATCGTGTATACGAGATTCATACTTGACGGACAGGAAATTTTTTTAAACTATTTTGATGTTTTGTCGGTTTTTATTGAACTAAATAAATTTTTGAAAAGTATGGAATTAATCTCCATTAAATTATCTTCAAAATGGTGTGCAACATATCTTAATTCCGTGAATCAACAAAAGTATAATAATAGAAATAGTTACCGAAGTGAGGCGAAAAAAATTTTTCGATCGTAAAGCACTCTCTAATGCTTCGCATCATGAGTCGTGCAATGTGGTGTATAATTACGGTTTTAATTACCGTAAATATTCTGAATTTATTTCGTAAATTTTTGGTAATAATTTGACAAAAAAACTGGCCAATATAACTTAAGTAATACCATATTTATGCAGTATTTATACCGTATAATTCCGGGATTATTTCGATATTTCCGAAACCGCGAGGGTATAGTAAAATTTACTATACGAATAGTAAAAAATATAAGGGTCTTAGCAAAAAATACATTACGCATAGTAATTTTGAATATGTTATTATGTAATTATCACGAACTAGTAAATTTTACTAAACGTTCAGTAATAATTACAATACAGAATGTATTTTTTCATATCTGTTAGTAAACTTTACTATAGTATTGTAATTTTTACTATACTTTTTTCTCCGTGTAACTTTACAAAAATTCTGAAATCTATACAACGCGATTTTTATAAAATCATGAAATACTTTTTGAATATTTCAGACTGAAAAATGTCCATTTCTCTTCAGGGTTATTTATAATTACGTCACTAGCATCAACTGGAGCCCACAGTGATGGAGCGTAATTTGTAAAGGGATTTAAAGTATAAACAATTGTCGAATCTCTGTCATTGTTATAACATAAGTAATACGAAGATAATAAACCATATTCCCATAGCATTGCTAGTACGGGTTGAGCATAAATACAAAGAGGATCTTTCGTAGTGTCGAGAACAAAAAACGAAGACTTAATACTCCAGATTTTTGATTTCATCAACTCTTCAATAAGCACCATCAGTTTTGAAAACGATTTAAATAAAAGGACATACGCCGGATAAGCAGGAATGTACCCTTCGATCTTAGTTGGCTTGAAACCCTCGTTCATGATAATGAACGACGATTTTATGTTATTAATGTCGGACAGATTTTTAACTTTGTCATCGTCATTAATTAAATCAGCACTGATTATAATTGGATTTGAATTATTTGTAAAACATTTTTCCACTATTTCTCTCTATTTGTAAAAATGAATAATTTAATAAACAATCGACAATTAAAAATAAATTAAAGGAAATTAAATTAATAATAACAATTACCGCATCGCTAATGAGACGTTTTGATAAATCTTTTTCGGGTGAAGACTCATAAATTTTTATATTACTGCACGAAACATTGACGATAAGTAAACAATAATAAAATAATATTATTTTATTACGGCCCATTATTCTGACAGTATAACGACACAATATTAAATCATTTCAATTCCTATTGAAGACAGTCAAATTAAATATACTTGAAATTATTAATCTTATATTGTCTTATGTAAACAATAAATTTTCTATAAACTTCTTTTGATGGAGAATTCTTCAAGTACGTCCGTATGCAACGTTAGCAAAATAACTACTGGGGTTTTAAATGATCACAAAAATATCGAAAAACAAAGTAAATCTATGACAACAGTTGTTACTGCAAAAATAAATTTTTATGACAAGCGACCGTGACAAAGTATCTCTATTCGCTGTTATCGAAAGGCATCTTTATGTCTTTTTACAATTTGTTTTGTCCACCCCGGCAATCGAGCGCTTGCAAAGTGTGTGCTGATCTATTTGTAACCATTAAAGTCTTCTAGCAACTGATCTTTCAAGGTCCGAGTCAAGG
The DNA here is from genome assembly GCF_026212275.2 of Microplitis demolitor. NCBI lineage: Eukaryota > Metazoa > Arthropoda > Insecta > Hymenoptera > Braconidae > Microplitis > Microplitis demolitor. The sequence goes on from NC_068553.1 coordinate 1,588,557, forward strand.
ATGCATTGAAAAAATATGTGTATTGTTACATTTCGGCTTATCTATTAATTAGACAGAATAATTTTAAATTGACCAAGTTGACGTCGTTAGGATTTCGATAGACCCACTGGTTGGACGGATGAAACGTCCACTGGAATCAACTGCCAACCCTCACTGATACCAGTCCAGAAGACTGGGTTCTCTCGTGAATCCTCCTCTGCACAGGAAGAGTTTTGAAGATCGGGTTTCTCCGTAAGGACGAGCGACTCCAGCTGTTGGACCACATCACAAGAGCTTGACGACTCACAAACCTCACTTAGCGCGATACCGCTATTTCAAAAAAAATTTTTCTAAAATTTTCATTTAAATTTAATTAGAGCCAGAACGTAACAATATATATTTGAAACCATAAAAACGAAATCAATTTTCAAATTTAGAAGGAAAATGTATGTGGTCAAATAATACGAAAGCACTCTGGCACACATAAGCCATATTTTGGTTTAAATTTTGACTATATTTTAGGTGATCATACAGAAAAATTAGCATCGATTCCTTCCTTGCCACTTAGATATCTCCGTCGACATGTCTATACTATCCATTGATCGGGAATCGGTATTTCCTAGAGGTTAGCCCAAAAGTGAAATATCTTGTTTATGAATAGAACATAAAACCCCTTAGCATCTGAACTAATAATAACGTCAACTAGCCCTGATAACACGAGTTGATCGTGAAAAAGTTGGTCATTCATTAGTTTCCGACCAACTTGACGACAATTTATCGACAACTTCAGCTTTTGCAACTTTTGGCTACAAGTTACCGCCAACTTTCTCAGAAACCGTCAACTTATGATTGCCAACTTTTGCAAGCAACTTTTGCCACCAACTTTCTCAGAAAATGTCTATCAACTATTGGAGGTACCAACTGTTGGCGGTCAACTTGGTGTCCAGTTGCGGTTGCAAGTTTCTCGTCAGTTTCTCGCCAACTTGGCTATCAGGACTTATAAACATATGTAATTTCGTTGATATAGGAATCTGTTTTGCCAGCGTGAGGATTCATATAGCTAAACTATCCATACGTTTTATCTTCAAGCTCTTGAAATCGATCAGAACCCTACTTTTTTTAAGAGCTTGACATTAAAATGAAAATAACTACACCGAAAAAAATAATCGGTAGCAGCTATCGATTATGTTTTTCAGTAGATAACAATGCGGAATTTGAAAACACCATTGAAAATAATTTGTAGGAAATAAAATTGTCTACAAAAAGATTGGATGACATTTTGTGATAAGTCTAATAGTTTCGCTGAAAAATTAAAAAGATTTCAAAATTTACTATAAATTTTAGTTCAAGCTCTAATAACTTTTGAACAGATGGATTTATCAAAAAATGATAAGAGACTTTTTTTGTAGAGCATTTTATTTCCTACATAACAATATCTACAGATTTTTTCTACGAAGCATTGTTAGTAGGGGTGTGCAAATAATTCGAACTTACGAGTTATTCGTTCCAAATCGAAAATTGAGAAACTCGAAATTAATTTTTCCATGCTTTTTTTTAATAGAGAATTTGAAAATATTGCATGTGCAACCTTTTTCTTATAAATTTTTTTCAAATGGAAATTAATAATTATGAAAATCAAAATGGATTGAAAAAATCACTTGCCATTAGTATCTAGATTTTTTATGTTACTGACAGAGATGAACATACATTGAAATTGACCTATTGTTTTCTCCGGGTAATTAATTTTTAATCAAAAAATATATTATTCACAAGTATAATATTTTGATACACGATGTAATGGAATTCAAATTGGAAACAATAGAAAATTCAGTGATATTTCAATAATTCGCGAATTATTAGAAAATTTCCAAATTATCCGAAATTTTTCGAACTATTCGAATTTTCTCGAATTATTCGATTTTTTCGAATCATATTCGGAAATTTTCGAATAATTTGATTCGAATTTCGAATCGAATATTAATATTCGCAAAAAATTTTTTTCCATGTTATTCTTACGGAAAATACAAAAGTGTGATACGAAACCTCTTAATGTTAGTATTAAGAGCTCTAATTTTCACAGGCGTATTTTCATATCTAAATGAAACTTTCGAACCTGTTTCAAATATTTTCATATGCAGTATGTTTTTAGTTTACTTTCATTGTCATTTTATTAATTTAAAAATACTCCAAAACGTATTGTTCATCTACAATATATTTACTGCCATTTTAAATCTTATACCAGTCATTGAAATTTCCCGCTTGAACTTATACTTGACCCATATGAACAGTAATAAACTACAACTTTCGCCTCCTATCGGATTAGTTCAAACGAGAGTTGCTGAGAACTCAAAAGAGAGGAGAAGTCGGAGAGGGCGGCTAAGAACTCAAAGTAGTAGGGGTGTCAGAAAGGGCTGATTGGATTGTTATTAGTTAGGTTAGGAGTCATGTGTACATGAATCATTGTCCATTTAAAATTTGAAAGTGTTCGGCGCTGTAATTTTTTTTCTATTGATCGCGGGAAAAATTTCAGTAGGAAAGTAATTGTCTATTATAGAAAGGGAATCCCGTAAAATTTACAGGGCAAGTTTATGGTTAAACGCTCCTGTGTCTGTTAAATATTTGGGATACAGTACAGTGTAAATATAATATGTACATATACGGTATTTATCTCGCTCTAATCGATTTCTCCCACTTTTCTGTAAACAACACGAATACAACATTCTTTAGTTTTTAAGGTGAATTGGTGATTAGTGGGGAGGGGGGAAGGGAGGGGAGGCTTGTAAAATCTAATGGTAGGAAGTGCCGGTTCCGGGCTCTGGACATCATTCAAGTCAAGTTCGACTGTATGTATATTGAGGACATCTGTAATACACAACGCGCAGTTGCCACGTAGAGAAACAAAGTGGGTTATAAAGTGAATATATAAATGGTATAAAACCCGGTTAGTTTTGTAAATTATAATAAAAATGTCACAAGTGATTAAAGAAACTGATGGAGAACCCAGCAAACGCATGATGGTTGTAAGTATAGAATATAATTATTTTATTATTATTATAATTTATATAAAATTCGAAATCTGTCGTGTTTGAAAAATTTTTCAATTTTGCCGCGAAAATTTCAAAAAGCGTATGAGTAATCGCATTGTATATTTTTTTTAAAAATAATTTAGTTTGGATCAAGATTGATCTGAGTAGATCTAGTGAGATCTTAGACTCGTATAAATTTTCGAGGCCATTGAAATTTTTGGAAAATCGAAATCTTATATTATTTGGTAATTTCGTAATTTATTTTACTGAAGATCTTTTTAGATCTAAATAACCAACAAAATTAGCTTGCGTGGATTAAAATTAATTTTTATCATTATGCTTATCTACTTCTGTCGTACGACATTGACCCAATATTAGAAACATAGAAAACTTTTATTATGAAAAGTCACATTGTATATATAAATATATTAGAATGCCCTAAATAAAATTTATATTTTAGTCCCATATGAAAATTACATTCTATGTAACATAGAAAAAAATTGGGTACCAAGTTGGGCCCTCCAACTCAATTACAAAACGCGCGCTTGCTTAAATAAAATTTCCCATGTAAATAGCATGGAAAACATTTTTTTCTACTTTTAAATTTTATACATCGTTAACGAGTCAATTAATTTTAACGGTAATAACATATTTTTATAGAGAATTATATGCTCTACAAAAAAGGTCTCTTACAATTTTTTAATAGACCTGAAGTTCAGGTTTTTTAAGTTTAAATTCAAATTTATGGAGAATTTTTCGGTTTTTTTACTTTTCCGGCAAAACTATCAATCTTATCGTAAAATGTCACAGGACCTTTCTTGTAGAGCATTTGTTTTGCAATCAAAACATATTATTCAATAATTTTTTAATCTTAACGTCAAAAAATTACAGCTTTTACAAATTAGTCATTTGTGAAAAAAACTGAAATATTCGTAAAAAAATTTGGAAAATCCAAAAGTGCACGACTCATAATGCTCATTTATTATGAAATAATAAAATAATAAAAAAATGGCGGGAAGCACGAATAAATTTAAAATATATACAATTTTCTGTCATTAAAATTTGTTTTTTTTTTTTTTTTTAATTATATTAGTCATTTTTTATAATTATAAAAGAATTTTCTCAAAATATTTCGGTTAATAACAAAAAAAATATATGTAAATAAAAACAAATAAAAAAAAAGAATTGAATTGAAAAAATCCAGGCTTACCAATTAGCAATAACACAAAAAAAACAGCTGTACTAGGACGGTAATGGGCAAGCGCCCCTGGTGGAATAAATGTACGTATAATGTATAGATATATCACCATTCATGTTAATTTTACATAGATATATATATCTATAGTTATACAGCCTTTCTATTCTTTTATTAATTGTAATTAAACGACACTTAGTTACCTAACCATTTTCAATAGGGAATCTACAATTCTTTCAAAAAATTAAAAAAAAAAAATTTGATTCAATTACTGGATTTTTTCGTAAGTTATCGTGTCTACGGGATTCATACTTGACAGACAGGAAATTTTTTTAAACTATTTTGATGTTTTGTTGGTTTTTATTGAACTAAATAAATTTTTGAAAAGTATGGAATTAATCTTCATTAAATTATCTTCAAAATGGTGTGCAACATATCTTAATTCCGTGAATCAACAAAAGTATGATAATAGAAATAGTTGCCGAAGTGAGGCGAAAAAAATTTTTCGATCGTAAAGCACTCTCTGATGCTTCGCATCATGAATCGTGCAAAAGTACTTTTTTGTAGAGCATTAAATTCTCTACAAAATTTGTTATGCTCGTCTCAATTTATTGATCCATTAATAAACTATAAAATTTCAAAGTTAAATGAAATTTTTTCCCATTCTATTCAAATGGGAAATCTTATTTAACTAAGCGCGCGTTTTTTAATTGAGTTGAAGAGCCCAACTTGGTATCCAATTTTTTTTGTCATCTTCAACGTAGTTTTTGTATGGGACCGAAAAAACCGATTTTATTTGGCACATCCTAATATATACAACGTTGTTTTAGAATATTGCAATGGAAGTAAGCACTAATTGATTATTCAAACGTTTTTTTTTTTTAACAAAGTTTTTTTTTTACGAGAAACATCTTTATTCTCTAGCATACCTGAGTTGAAAATTAAAATTCCTCCCCTAATTAGCCGGAAAAAGTCGTCTTTTTTGCGAGAACAAATAATAACAATTGGCGCATGCGCCATTCTTCTCTTAAACGGAGGCAAAATTTAAACTCTTAGATGCAGATATGGTGTAAAATAGTCCCTGATTAAAAACTTCAATGAAATCTGATTGAAACTCAATCGAATTTCTCTCAGATTCGTGACTATCTTTGTTGCACTCGTACAGTAAATGGGAACTTTCACAGTGATTTTGTGCCATTTTGTCATTGTGATTTAGTAGTGATTTCACTGTGATTTTACTGCGAGTTTACAGTAAATTTATGGTGATTTCATCATGATTTCACAGTAAATTAATGCTGATTTCACAATGATTTCACAGTAAAGTAATGGTGATTTCACAGTAAATCAATTGTGTTTTCACCATGATTTCGCAGTGAATTAATGACGATTTTACCATGATTTCACAGTAAATTAATGGTGATTTCATCATGATTCCACAGAAAATTTATGATGATTTGCCTATAGTTTTATGGTGATTATAGAATAGCAAAAAAAAAGTTGTTCAAACATTCTTCAACTTTTTTATGTACTTTTTTTAAATAAACTGAATATTTGTGTCATGATGGCCATTTTTAATTTTTGTTTGTATTCTTTTTTTTTTATTTCAAAGTTCTCTGAATACTTAAAAATTTTCAAGATGTGTTTTGAGAAATAAGTTTAATGGAAAAAATTGCAAAAAGCTTCAAAGATTGATATTATAAAATGACAAAAAAAACAAAAAATGGTAGTCATTGAAAATTTTTGTTTTTTTTTTTATTTGAAAAAAAAAATGATGGTAGGTTTTAAAAATTTTTTTGTATGTTTTTTCCACAGTGAATTTCCAGTAAACTTACAGTAAATTCACTGTGAATTCACTATATATTCACTGTAAATTTACTGTATATTTACTGTGAATTTACTGTAAGTTTACTGGAAATTCACTGTGGATTCACTGTGAATTGGCTGTGGTACCACACTAAAATCACTACAATACCACTGTGAGGTAACTATGAATCGATTGTGATAACATAATAAGATCACTGTGAAACCACTATCGAATCACTGTGAGATAACCATAGAACTACAGTGACCGAAGGGCACAAAATCACGGTGATTTCACGGTAATTTCATCATGGTCTCACAATGTTTTTACTATAATCTCACTGTGATTTCACTGTGATTTTATAGTGATTTCAGGTCCGCGAGGGTGTAGTATAGTAAAAATAGTAATCTTATAGAATATATTTCAATTTTAATAAAATTTTATTAAAAATTACCGGAACAAATAGTATAATTCTCTAAAATATCGAAATATCTCGTCCTAACCTAAAATTTTCTGGTAATTTATACGAGAAAGTTCTCTGGTTATAGAAGTCCTAATCGCGTGTTTGCTTCTTTCACATCCGACTCAAGTAGGCAAGTGAATTTAAATGTCCTACTTTTCATCCTCGATACGTAATATACTAATTTTTTTAAGTAACAAAATCTAAATTTTCCCACAGACTTGTACCAATGTATCAGCTCAAGCCCATCAGGTTTCACGGGGAAATAGAGGAGATAAACTGGGTAAAGTAAGAGGATTTCGGGGCTGCACAGTTTGGCTAACAGGCTTATCGGGTGCTGGTAAAACATCGATTGCTTTTAAAGTAGAAGCTATTTTAGTCGAACGAGGAATAGCTGCATACGGTCTAGACGGAGATAATGTTAGAACAGGACTGAACTGTAACCTTGGATTCACTCCAGAAGACAGAAAAGAAAATATCCGTCGTGTAGCAGAAGTTGCTAAACTATTCGCAGATAGTGGACAAATTTGTCTATGCAGTTTCGTGTCACCATTTGAAGAAGATCGTCAGATGGCTCGTAAAATTCACAAAGACTTTGACATTCCATTTTTTCAAGTATTTGTTGATACACCTCTGCCTATTTGCGAAGCGAGAGATACCAAAGGACTGTACAAAAAAGCGCGTCAGGGAATAATAAAAGGATTTACTGGAATAGACCAAGTATATGAGGAGCCATCTAATCCCGACTTAGTTATCACGACTGAAAATTGCACATTAGAAGAATCAGCTTCTAAAGTTATTGAGCTTTTAGAACGTCAATGTATAATTCCTGCAATACCGAAACCACAATCGTTAATTAAAGAACTATTTGTTCCAAGTACAAGAGTATCCGATGCTAAGAAGGAAGCAAATGCGTTAGTTAGTATTGAAATAAATTATATCGATGTCCAATGGCTTCAAGTATTAGCTGAAGGATGGGCTAGTCCTCTTACTGGTTTCATGAGAGAGCAGCAATATCTTGAAACACAGCATCTAGGATGTCTGATTGAAAATAATTGTGAAATAAATCAATCAATTCCTATTGTACTGGCAATTAACAGTGAGGATAAGAATAAAGTTGAGGAACACTCAGCAATAACTTTAAAATACAAAGGACAGCCGTTGGCAATATTAAGAAAACCTGAAATTTATCATCATCGTAAAGAAGAAAGATGTGCAAGGCAATTTGGTACCACTGACAGTAGACATCCCTATGTCAGAATAATTTATGATTCAGGCGATTGGTTGATAGGTGGAGACATCGAAGTTCTTGATAAAATAAAATGGAATGATGGTCTCGATGATTATAGATTGACACCAAATGAAATAAGAGAGAAGTGCAAAGAAATGAAAGCTGATGTGGTGTTTGCATTTCAACTAAGAAATCCCATTCACAATGGACACGCAATACTTATGCAGGATACAAGGCGACGGTTATTAGATCGAGGGTTCAAAAATCCTGTATTATTGTTACATCCTTTGGGAGGATGGACAAAAGATGATGACGTTCCTCTACACACTAGAATTCTTCAACATAAAGCTGTACTAGAGGAAAAGGTTTTAGAAGAAAATTCAACGCTGTTGGCTATTTTTCCAAGCCCTATGATGTATGCTGGACCAGTTGAAGTAAGCTGCTATTTAATATTTTTATTTATTTAAGCTTCCCGGGAAAAAATGATCATATATAATTACCCATACAACAATCTTATAGCAATCTTGCCCAGTACACTAGTTGTCTACTTCTTTATATAACTATGGATAAATATTGAAAATATCTTGCTCAAAGTGCATTGGCTCAATGACTTGAGCTAATCTTGAACCAGAAATTAATTGCGTATACTAACGCATATTTTCGCCAGACTTGCTCAAAAAGTATCATACAGTGCTCCCTTTCTATGATTCCCATCTCGGGACTAAAATTCAAAGAATTCCTTCTTAGAGAGAGACCCCACTTTTTGTTAATAGTACTAAACAGTGAAATGCGCGCGCAGTCATTCTGAATGTACACATATATATTTGGTATACAACGTAGTGAGAGTAGGGGAACACATTCCCCTTAAAATGAGGGGAAGTAGAATCATAATGAGGGAATTATAGAGGGAGTATTTCACTATCTATCTCACTTCTGTCTCTGCCACTTTATCCCCTCCATTAGCATACAATACAGGATCTTGGGGTAAAGTGACATAAATAAAAGTAAGAAATATAGAGATAGCGCAACATGACACTTCTTGCGCAAATCTAGCGCAAGATATGTCTTAGTCACTGCAAATAATTTCTGGTGCAAGACTCGCTCAAGATACGCGTAAATAACTTTACTAACACATCTTGAGCAAGACATTTTCAATGTTCTTTCGTATTATATATTTGTATAATGTTTGGAAGAGCGTAATCAAAAAATTTTAGACAGCTATTTTGTTACACTGTAAAAACTTTCCAACAAATTTTACTATGGGTGCATTGTAACCCTGGGCCTTAAGAAAACTGGTACAAAATTTACAAGTGTCCCATAGTACACTGTATGCGCAGACGACACGATTGAGACCTATGCGCATACGTTTACTATGGTACAGTTATAACTTTTGTACCAGTTTTCTTATGGTCCGAAGTTACAATGCACCCATAGTAAAATTTAATGAGAATTTTTCACAGTGTGGAAGAGTTTGAAGGGGCGCAACAATCAAAATTAAAAAGTGATCTTTATAAGGACCATCCTAATAATTATGTATAGTAAGACCCTGCCAATACTTGAATCTCGTTCCATTCGATTTCACATTTTTAATGCTAAACAATTATTTAAATTTCCAAAGGTCCAGTGGCATGCAAAAGCCAGAATGAATACTGGTGCTAATTTTTATATCGTTGGGAGAGATCCTGCAGGAATACCTCATCCAGATAAAAATGCGACACCTGATGGCAATCTCTATGACCCAACTCATGGCGCCCGAGTCCTGACAATGGCTCGAGGATTATCTAACCTCGAAATAATCCCTTTCAAAGTAGCAGCATATGACAAAAAACATAAAAAAATGGCTTTTTATGACCCAGAGAGGAAAGAAGACTTTGATTTTATTTCTGGAACAAGGATGCGAGGTATGTCTTTAAAAATACCCTTCTTTCCCTGGTAAAAATTCTGGGCAAGCGAACCACAAACGATCTTAACACCAATTATTTTTTACAGGTTTGGCGAAAACGGGACAGAATCCACCGGATGGTTTTATGGCCCCGAAGGCTTGGCAGGTTCTTGCGGATTATTATAAAAAAATTGATCAAAATATTTAAGTATTACGTATATATATTTTAACATATGATCTGAAGATGAGCTTTACATCTTCCGGTTCGTAAAATTGTATATTTTGTGGCAAAAAATGACAAAATAAAAAAAGGTCACTTCTCTTAGTAGAAGTAAATAAAAATATATTTAATAAATAATTTTTTTTTAATTAAAAGTTTATGTAAATATTCAATATTAATTATGTTATATGATAAATAAATTAAATATTCGATTACTAAAAGCTTTAAGTAACAATTTTATTATTATTAATGATTATAATTTATAATTAGTATATGATGGATATATGAGATATGTCAAAAATTATGCGAGAATTAAAAATTTTGATAATTTAAGAAAAAAAATAAACCCGGGAAAAAAAAATTATATATAATTAGATATTATCATATATAATTATATAAAAATATATATAATCATATATTTATATATATAATTATACTATTTTATATATAATCATACATATTTATACATTCGGTCGAAAAATTTTTATATAATTTTATATAATTATAAAAAATTTGATATAATTGAGTCCTAAGAAATTCTATCTAATGGGAAGTTATGAGTGAACATTAAGCTGTGCGGGTGAAACCATAACATTTTGTGAAATAATTGATTTTGCAATGATTTATAAAATTTTATAAAGTCTATAAAATATTTTATTTGACCGTATTCATAAATGTTATGAAGTATACAAACTTTTTTCAAATTTCTTAGAAATACATTAACAAGACCAAAAGTAGGATGATACCAAAAAAATTTTGAAGTTTCAACAAAGAATTAAGTTATATAAAATTTTAAAAATTTTAGTTAAGTTGAAAAAATTTTAACTTCTGATTTTATAAATTTAATTTTTAAATTCACTTGTTCAAAAATTATTCAAGGTTGAAGTTGAGTCAAAACGAATTCAATAACCTGAATAACTCGCGAAGGAGTGAATTTAACAAAAAATGTTAAGAGACCTTTTTTGTAGAGCATTAAATTTCCTTCAAAAATATGTATCTTGCCTAAAAAAAATTTTAATATTTATAGTAGTTACAAAAATCCAAAATAGAAACAAAGAATTTTAAAAACAAATCAATGGTTAAGGTACGGTTACAGGGAAACGGCTCGTTTTACGTCAATTTGTTAAGAGAGATTTTTTGTAGGGAATTCAATTTCCTTTAAGAATATATATTGCTCAAATTTTTCAGATAGATCATTTACGAGTTTTGGGTAACAAATTAAATTTCTGTCAAAAAACGAATAATCATAACGATACACCTCTTAATATCATTATTAAGGGCTCAAACTTGCACAATAATTTTTTTCGGTTATCAGCAATAATATTTTCACAGTATCGAAAGAAAAAAAAAATATTCAATTTTTTTGACCCAGTCTATTACATATACTAGATATAGAATTGATTTTTAGATGAGAAAAATTTTTAACTTTCTTTTTTTCGCATAAATGTAGGATTTTCTGAAATGGAGTCAGACCATTTGCTAAATAGAACGTCGATATATAAATTACATACAATTGGATAGAGGTGATTCATAATTATATAAAAATTTTATATAATTATATATAATCATATATAATTCTATATAAAAATGCAAAAATAATAATAAAATTATATACAAATATATATATTTGTATATAATTATATAGTATTGTATATAATTATATATAATCAATACGAATACAGTATGTGATTATATACAAATAAGATATAATTATATATGATTATGGCCATTTTTTCTACTTAATTGTATGAAATATTTTTTTATCGGGTTTATAGTAAATTTCGAGATCTTTTTACTTTTCCGGCGAAACTATCAGACTTATCACAAAATATCATAAGACTTTTTTTTAGACAATTTTATTTCCTACAAGTTATCTCTGATAAAGTTTGTTAAAATTCCGCATTGTTTTCTAGTTATTTTCATTTTAATATCAAGCTCTTAAAAAAAAGTAGTGTTCTGATCGATTTCAAGAGCTTGGCATTAAAATGTAAGTAACTAGAAAACTATGCGGAATATGAAAAAACTTTACTGATAATAATTTGTAGAGAATAGAATTGTCTATAAAAAAGATTCTATGACATTTTGTGATAAGTCTGATAGTTTCGCCGGAAACTTAAAAAGATATCAAAATTTACTATAAATTCGACTTGAAACTCAAATAACTTTTGAACAGACGAATTTATCAAAAAATGATAAGAAACTTTTATTGTAGTGTTAAATTTTTTTCAAAACTATGCTGGTCTGATATATGCATAAAAATTTTTTTCCCGCTCACTCGTTATTTGATTTAAAAAAAATATCAAAAATTTTCCAAAGAGCGGGAAATTAATTCAAATTTGAAAAGATATATAACTCAGTTCTGAGAGAACAAAAATAGTCGCAAGTTTTATTGCTGGCACGGTCAATTTTTTTAAAATTTTGTTTTGTCAATTTTGAATTTTACCGCCAATAAATTTTCCCGCCATTTTTTTAAATTCACATCGCTGGCAGTGATGTCCTCAGTACTTTAAAAACTACTTTACCTCTTGCGATAAAATTTTTTTTTTTCACTTAGCCAACTTACCCCAACCCCCACCAATGATTTAAAAGTATAGGGAGTAAAGGTACCACAACCCTCCATATTTAAAAAACAAAATGGCCGGCATTACGTGTCCTAACCATCAATAAATTGAAAGTATTCAATTTAATGAAATTATTATCAAATAAAAATTTTTTTTAATAGAATAATAAGTAATTTATAAAAAAATTACTATGACCGTACCAGCTGTTTTTATGGATCTGCCACCTGAAGATCAGGTAATTAGTAATTTTATTATTTACCCTAAGAATTTAAGTAAAATATTTTCGTTTCTATTTCTAACCTTTGCGGCGTCTGCTTTTTACCAAAAAATTTTTTTCATTTTCGCGACAAAAAAAAAAATTATTGTTGGATTAAGTAAATAAATAACTAGGTAATTAATTAACTACAGGCACAGGAGTTGAGAATTTATTTTAAAAGTCTCGGAGCTGAAATAAGTGAAGAAAAATCACCACGTGGAATTGAAGATGATTTACACAAAATAATTGGAGTTTGCGACATTTGTTTCAAGGAGTCTAATGAAATTGATATTGAGAATACACTGAATGATATTGTGTCAATTTTAATCCATGTGAGTACTCATATTTATTGTTAAGTTTTTTTTTATTTTAATTTTGAATCTATTTTTTTATTATTAAAAATTTTTCATTTGTTATTTTAAGCTCTGGGGCGTTAAATATTGAGTTTATGGAAAAACTTATGGAGAGCTTTTTTGTAGGAAATTTAAAGAGCTACAAAAAAGAATCAGTTGACTTTTTTGATATTTTCAATATTTAAGCAGCAATTTAAATTCGAAAGTTATATGTCAGAGATTTTTGTTCAAAAATTTTTTTAACTTGTGAATTTTTAAAGATTCTTATTTTTAAAGCCTTAAACATTGAGTTTATGGAAAAACTTATGGAGAGCTTTTTTGTAGGAAATTTAAAGAGCTACAAAAAAGAATCAGTTGATTTTTTTGATATTTTCAATATTTAAGCAGCAATTTAAATTCGAAAGTTATATGTCAGAGATTTTTGTTCAAAAATTTTTTTAACTTGTGAATTTTTAAAGATTCTTATTTTTAAAGCCTTAAATATTCAGTTTGCGAAAAAATGTATAGAGAGCTTTTTTGTGGAGAATTTAAAAAGCTACAAAAAAGTATAAGTTAACTTTTTCGATATTTCTTATATTTAAGCCGCAAATTAAATTTTTAACTTTCGAATTAAAGTTTTTATTTAATAATTTTTTTAACTTTCGAAGATTTTTATTTTCACAGCCTTAAAGACTTATTCTATAAAAAAATATATGAAAATCTTTTTTGTAGAGAATCAAAAGAGCTACAAAAAAGGTCCTCACAAATTTTTTGATATCTCTGATATTTATTGATATATTTCAAATTTAAAATTGTCATTTATTTTTTTCCAAACAACTAATCGAAATTTTTTTGCATTCTATCAAATTATAACCTGATTATCCGTGGGCTATAAATTAAATTTTTATTTATTGATTGTAAATTATTTTTCAGATACCAGTTGAACGTGCTGAGAATTTAATTCTTGTATTTTGTGACAAATTAAAAAAAGCTCCTGGACAAAAACTTGGTTTAGTTTGTCTCAAAGCGTAAGTTTAATTTACTAATTTTTTTAATTACTACCATTTAATTACACGGTAATAATCCGTTTCAAAACACACCCATCACTCAAAAAAATCTTAATAAGTTTTCAAAAAAAAAATAAAAAATAAATAAATAAAATTTGAATTCTGACGCAGACTATGGCTGCTCTTTCAATCGCTTGAAGAAAAGTCACCGATGAGATACCACGTGTACTATCACTTAGTTCAAGTCGCACGCAATGTCGGTCAAGTGCACGCAGTATTCAGCGGAGTCGAGCAATTAAAAGAACAATTCAAAGCTTTCCCGCCAAATAACGAGCAGATGCAAAAATTGCTTCGTCTTCTCCACGAGATTCTCCTCAGCTGCAAGCAGGGTGACCAGGCAGCCGCAGTAATGGTCGAGTTACTCGGTACTTATACTGCTGAGAATGCCAGCGAGGCTCGTGAAGATGCTCAGCATTGCATTCAAGCGGCTCTTGCTGACCCCAACACATTTTTACTTGACCCGCTTCTGGCATTGAAGCCCGTAAGATTTTTGGAAGGAGAATTAATTCATGATTTGCTTTATATTTTTGTGAGAGAAAAGTTACCTGCTTACCAGAGCTTCTACAAGGATCACAAAGACTTTGTTGAACATACTGTTGGTAAGTTGATTTTAATTTATAAGTTTGAATTTTTCAGGGGATTTTATTTTTTTTTAATTCGTCCCGGATTTAAGTAATTTGAGTAATTTCCTCTAGAAAGAGTACCCACATGACTATATTTGAGGAATTAAGTACCTCAGTAATTTTTAATTGAATATTGAAAATTTTAATTTTGTAAAAAATTAAATGCTTCGGAATTTGACATTGAAACCTTGTTATTTATACGATTTCCTCTGGAAAGAGTACCCACATGACTATATTTGGGTAATCATGTAACTTAGTAATTTTTAATTGAATATTAAAAATTTGAATTTCGTAGAAAATTAAATATTTTAGAATTTGACCTCGAAGTCTTGTTATTTGGATGATTTCCTCTCGAAAGAGTACCCACATGACTATATTTGAAGAATCACAAAATTACCGAATTTATAATGAAATATTATAATTTATAATTTCAGCTAATTAATTTACTTTTATTATTCTAGGGCTAAATCACGAACAGAATATGAAAAAAATGCGCTTATTAACATTTATGCAGTTGGCTGAAACAAACCCAGAAATGTCTTTTGAAACAATTCAGAGTGAATTGCAAATTGAAGAGAACGATGTCGAGAGTTTCATTATCGACGGTAAGTTAATAAATTTTCCAAAAAAAGTTTTAAAAAAATACCCAAAACAAATGTTAAATTATTTTTATGATAGAAATAATTTATTTGCCATGGGAAGAGCAAAAGAATTCATACTGGCTTGATGATGATTCAAATCATCAAGTTATCGAATAATGCGACAAAAAAAAATTATTAAATTTTATTTTGAAAAATTAGTAAAAATTAATTACTTTAAAAATTTAATCTTGGGATCAAGAAGTATTCGAAAATTCCTTTGGAACGAGTACCCACATGACTATATTTTGAAAATTTTTAAGTTTACAAATTTTGCATCGAAAATTAAAATTTCAAATCTTTTATAAAATTCAATTTTTTAAAATTTTAACTTCATGATCTCGTAAGTCATAAAATTTCCTTTGAAATGAGTACCCACATGACTACATTTAAAGAATCACAAAACATTTAAATTTTTAGTTTAAAACCAAAATTTTCAATTTCTTAATAAACATAATTTTCTTCAAATTTTTACTCCATATTCCTGTAGATTATGAAATTCTTTCTGGAATGAGTACCCACATGACTATATTTACATAATTAGAAAATTCTCAAATTTCTAAATAAAAATATAAATTTTTAAATTCTTAAAAAAAATAGAATTTTCCAAATTTCTATTTGATAACCTATTAATTTCGATCATTTTATTCGCATTAAACTGAAAGACACGGAATCAAATTTTTGTTTAAAATTTTAAATTAAAATGAAATTTTGAGAATTTCACAAAATTCAAATTTCGAAAAATCTAAAGCCAAAGTCTTATTTCGTGGGAAATTTCCTCTAGAAAGAGTACCCACATGACTATATTTTAAAAACTCCAAAGTTTCCAAATTTTGCCTTAAAAATTAAAATTTCAAATTTCTCCTAAAATTCAATTTTTTCAAATTTTAACGTCACCATCTTGCAATTCTTTAAATTTCCTCTGGAACGAGTACCCACATGACTATAATCAAATCAACACCAAAAATGTTATAATCACTTTTGTTTTTTAATTACAGTATTGAAAACAAAACTAGTACGCGCACGTATGGATCAAGCAAATCGCAAAGTTTTGATATCTAGTACAATGCATCGTACTTTCGGACGCCCACAGTGGATGCAATTGCGTGATTTGTTATCCGCATGGAAGACAAACTTGACCAGCGTCCAAGAAGGAATGAAGTCTGTCGCCAGTGCACAAATTGAACTCGCATCTAAAGCTCAGTCAGCTGTTGCACATTAATTAATCCAGCGCGATTTATCTCGACACCTGACATCCGTCATCCACAATTTAAATCCAACTATTTTTATGAGTGTGTATGTAGCACATCAAATTTAAAATTATTAATCAATAGAGTAAATAATTAATAAAATAAAATTTTAAAAAATGGGCAATTAAAAAAATTTTTAAATTAATGAGTGCTTTTTTTTTTAATTATATTTTTTTAATTATTTACTCTATTTATTTATAATTTTAAATTTGTCTGATGTCTGCTACATTTACGGTCATATTTTTTTTTTTTAAATTGTAATCAACTACTTGATAAAATTATTTTAATTATAATCATAATATTAATTATTCATAAAAATTTGTAAAACTTTTTTTTTCTTAATAAAAGATTTTTTTCTCAAAATTTCTAAAATTTAAAGTTTAATTTTTATTTTTAAATTTAATTTAATAAATGACAAAATTTAAAGTTTTAATTATAAAAAACAAAAAAATTAAATATTTAAAAAAAAGCACATGTCAATAATTTGATTACCTACATGCGCATTTTTTTATTTTTATTTAAAAACTTAAAAGAAAGTCAAAAATTTGCTGTTTATAAAAAAAAAAAATGATTCTGAAGCTAGCAGACATTCAAAAATTTTTGAATTCTTCTTTTGGACATTTGAATTTAGAAAAAAAAAAAAAATAAAAAAATGCACATGTAAGAAATTAAAAAAACTATAGATGCATTTTTTTAAAATATTTTATTTTTGAAATTTATTGCTTTTAAAAAAAATCCAAAAGTTAATAGGCGACTAATTTTAGTATCTGATAAAAACCATAAAAAGTACTCATGGTTTTTTAGTCATAACTTTTAAACTATTCGTTCTAAAACGTTGCACTTGCACTCATTCGATTCCTTAGACTTCAAGCTTCAATTTTATTACCGTCATTGTATTTTTTCCCAAACTTTTCAGTTATAAGTTTATGATTTAAAATTAAAATTCCCAAATCCTGATTTTAACAAAAGAAAATTTTAAATTTCTTTTCAAATTTTCCACTTAATCATCACTTAAAAAAATTTCAATTCACTCTCATTAAATTCTTCATACTTCAATCTACAATTTCACTACCAAATATATATATTTTCATATATTTTTAGTTCATAAATTTATATTTTAAAACTAAACCCCAATTTTTTCATGATCCCGAAATTAGCAGACGATTGAAAATTTTCTATTTTATTTTTCAGTGAATCAATTTCAAAAAAAAAAAAATCTAAAAAAATGCACTTGTAGAAAATTGAAAAAACTATAAGTGCAATTTTTTAAAATATTTTTTTTGTATTATTTATTAGTCGTCTAAATTCACTGTCATATTTTTTCCCCGGTCCCAATAAAAAAAAATTTTTCAATTTCTTTTCAAATTTTCCAACAAACCCATAAATAAAAAATTTTTATTTCGTCTTCAGCCTTCTAATTAAAATTAAACTCCAATAAAATAAAGAATTTCAAAAACTCACTCAAATTCTTATTTTTAATTCTCTCAGCGACGAGCAGCAAAAAAAAAAATTCACTTCACTTAATAATTTATCACTTACACTAAAATTTATCTAATCAATCAATTAATCACTTCACTAATTATAATTACACATACACTACATTAATTAATATAAAATAATTATTAATTACTCGAAAAGTCTAGACTTCACGTCCACAAGTTACGCGCGCCATTTTTATTTAACAGTTGACTGGCGACAATGGAGGGAAATTTAAAAACTACAAGCAGCGCCTGCGGTGCAAATTTAAATTAAATATTTATTTTTTAATTTCTCGCGCATGCGCAGTAGAATTTGAAATAAAATACCAACGGAGACGGACATCCGGAAAGATAGACGCGTGTTAAAATTGTGAGCGTGTGTTTAGTGAGCACATGCACCGCATGTGCCGACTTATTAATTTAATAATTACTTTTGTTATTAACTATTAATAGTTATCAATGTGAATAATTATTTATATAAAAAATAAATATATATTTTATTTAATTAAATAATTTGTTATTATTTAATTACTTTGTCTACTACAATCGCAACGATGGTAAGTTTTTTTTTTCTAACCCTAAAATTATTCATTTTCTCTTATTTTTATTTTTATTTATTTAGTTAATAATAATAATCATTATTATTAATTTATTCAATTTTTTAAAATTATTTTATATATTATTTATTTTTTTAAATTAATTTAAGAAAAAAAATTTTTTTTTTTTTTTTTAATTTTTTTTTTTGAAAAATTTATTTTGGATTTGAAGAGGAATTTGAAAATCTTTTGGAATGAGTACCCACATGCTCATTCGCAAGTCGCGAAGAAAATCAATAATGTGAGGGAGTTGGTGTTATTGATTTTGTAAAAAAAAAAGTTGAGGTCGGAAGTAATGGCATACTTTTCTTATTTATAAAATTTCCTCTTGAATGAGTACCCACAAGACTATGATTAGAAAAAATAGTAACTTTGAAATTTTTGGAAAAATGAAAATTTTGAGTTTTGTCTTTTTTTCGATAGTGCGCAGGCATAGGGAAGTAAATTTCAGTTTGAATGAGTACCTACATGACGATATTTAGATTTTCAAATGCTCAGTTAGGAAAAGTCGAAATTTTAATTTTTGAAAAAAAAAATGCGCCAGTAAAACCACCGCCTTAATTTTGTAGTTTATCAAATTTCCTCTTGAATGAGTACCCACATGACTACTCCCACAAGCACACGATCCAAATTTCCCTACTCAAAACCAAAAATCCAAATATTGTAAATTTTTAAAAAATCAACATCTTTAGTGTTCAAAATCACCCAATTTCCGTTAAAAACAAGTACCCACACTCCAGGTCAAATTGCTCTCAAGCAAAATTTAAAAAAAATCTTTTTTTCAAAATTCCTAAATCACAGTCTTATAAGAACCAAAATTCTCTCTCGAAAGAGTACCCACATGACCATACTTCCATAATTCCACAATCCAAAATTCCCCACCCAAAATCAAAAATCCAAATATTTTAAATTCTTAAAAAATCGACATCCTACTCTAAAAAATCACCAACTTCTTTTTAAAAACAATACCCACACCCCTAGTCAAATTTCTCCTAATCAAAATCGTAAACTCAAAATCAAAATTTTTTTTTTTCAAAATTTCAAAATTTAAAAATCAAACTTATAAAAACCAAAATTCCCTTTCGAAAGAGTACCCACATGACCATACTTCCATAAATCCACAATTCAAAATTCCTCACTGAAAACCAAAAATTCAAATTTCGAAACTTTCAAATATCGACACCCTAGTCTTAAAAATCATCAAATTGCCTCTAAAAAAAGCCCTAGTCAAATTTCTCTGATTCAAAATTAAAAACTCGAAATCAATTTTTTTTTTTTTTTTTTTTCAAAATTCAAAAATCACCGTCTTATAAAAACCAAAATTCTCTCTCGAACGAGTACCCACAACCCAGTAATTAATACATTTTTTGTTTTTTTTTTTTTTTTCAGAGCCGCCTATACGTCTTGTACGAGCACGCAGCAGGCTACGCGCTCTTCTCCGTGTCCGAGTTCGAAGAAGTAGGAATGCTGCTTCCTCAAGTAGAAGCCTCAGTAACCGACCTCTCCCGCTTCAACTCCATCGTCAAACTCATCAACTTCACGCCCTTCAAATCAGCTTTGACCGCCCTCGAGTCAATCAACGCCATCTCCGAAGGCCTTCTCCCCGAAGATTTGAAGCTTTTCCTCGACACCGCGTTGCCGCCCAAAATATCTTCAAAAATAACTCTCGGAACCGCGGACTCCAAGCTCAGCGCTTCCATAACCGAGGCCCTGTCCATAAAATGCGACCATACCGGCGCGATTCCCGAGATAATCCGCGGAATCCGTTACCACTTTCCGCGCCTAGTCAAAGGTCTCACCCCCCAGAGTACCGCCGTCGCTCAACTAGGTCTCGGTCACTCGTACTCCCGTGCGAAGGTCAAGTTCAACGTAAACCGAGTCGACAACATGATCATCCAAAGTATCGCTCTCCTAGACCAACTAGACAAGGATGTCAACACTTTCAGTATGCGAATCCGCGAATGGTACTCGTACCACTTTCCAGAATTGATAAAAATCGTACCCGAGAGTTACATGTACGCACGTGTCACCAAGTTCATTAAGAACCGGAAGTTACTGAGCGATGACAAGCTTCCGGAACTGGAAGAAATAGTAATGGACAGCGCGAAGGCTCAAGCGATTATCGACGCATCTAAGTCTTCAATGGGAATGGACATTTCCCCGATCGATTTGATCAACATCGAGATGTTCGCCAGTCGTGTGATAGCGCTCGCTGATTACCGCAAACAATTGGCTGAATATTTGCGGGCTAAAATGGCCGGGGTTGCTCCGAATTTGGCGACGCTCATTGGCGATCAGGTCGGGGCCCGACTTATTGCGCATGCGGGCTCGCTGACTAATTTGGCGAAATATCCTGCGTCGACTGTTCAAATTTTGGGGGCTGAGAAGGCGCTCTTTAGAGCTTTGAAGACTAAGGGAAATACTCCGAAGTATGGGCTGCTGTTTCATTCGACTTTTATTGGAAGGGCGGGGGCGAAAAACAAGGGAAGGATTTCGAGATATTTGGCGAATAAGTGCAGCATTGCTTCGAGGATCGATTGTTTCACTGACACGCCATCTAGTATTTTTGGGGAGAAGTTGAGGCAGCAGGTGGAAGACAGGCTTAAGTTTTATGAGACTGGTGATGTGCCGAAGAAAAATATTGAGGTTATGAAGGAAGCGCTCGCGGAGGCGGCCATTAATTTTGAGAAGGAAGTTATTAATGGAGAGGGAGAGAAGGAGGGGGAGGGGAAGAAAAAGAAGAAGAAGGGAAAGAAAAGGAAAGCTGATGAGCCTGAGGAAAATGTCAATGGGGAGAATGAACAGAATGGGGAAAATGGAGAAGTTAAGAAGAAGAAAAAGAAGAAGAAGAAGAGTGAAGCTGAGTAGGGTTTATATTTTTTTTGGGAATAGATATATGTTGTGGGTACTCGTTTGAGAGGAAATTTTATTTTAAACACTTTTTTACATTTTGAAAATTTTCGTGGGATCGATATTTTGGAAGTTACGATTTGAGATCTTTTTTTTGGGGGGGGGGGGGGGTTTGAAGTATTAATTTAGAAAAAGTTTTAAGGTTAAAAAATTTAATTTTAAGTTTTTTGGCAAAAAAAAAAAAATTTTTTTTTTTTTTTGGATTTTGAGTTTGGACATTTTGAAAATTTGGAAATAAGTGAGGGTTGTTGGTACTCATTTAAAAGGAAATTTGATTTCCAACAACTTTTTACTGAGATAAAAAAACTGTAGGATTGTTTCGTTAGAAGTTATAATCGATTTATTGATTTGATGATTTTAAAATATGAGTGGTAGTTTGTATCTTCTAAAGTATTGATTTTAGAGAATTTTGTAAAGAGACAAAAATTGTAGAGAATTGAATTTCCGGTGGAAAGAGTACCAACAACATATACTTATATTTAAGAATTATAATTTTGTAGTAATTATTTTAATTAATTATAAATTGGGAGAGGAAAATAAATTTCCATGGATTATTTTATACCAGCACCAAATGAGCATTTAATTAATAATAATTAAAATATATATGTATAAACAATTGACATAAACATTTTCTTTTTTTTGTATAATAATCATAATAATAATAATAATAAAAACGGCAAAAAAAATTTAATATAAATGTATTAATCATTATTATAATTAATTAATTACTATTATTTGTTAATTTTATCTTTATATTTTTTTTTAATATCAATGTACAATTATATAATTATTCATTATCAAATGCACTAATTATCGCATATGTACATCTAAAAAAATGATAATTATAATAAAGACAAAATTATTAAAAATTATCCTGCTTAAATTAATTAACAATTTTAATGGTTAACATTTTTTACTTTAAATAAAATTTCGATATATCGATTTATTGAATCACATTTCGATACATCGACTTAAATTTCAATCTATTGAATTTTATTTGAATTCCTTAAGTTCAGTTTCAATATATATCGAACTTGAAATTTCAATAAATTGATTTCGATATATCGATTAAAAGTTCGATTTATTAAAATTATGATTCGATATATTTAATTCCGAGATACAGATATTTACTTGCATCAATTAAAAATTTAATACACACTAATTCGAATCATGATATAACGAATCAAAAATTTTAATCGATCGATCCAAATTTCGATATATCGAACTAAAAGTTTTAATTAATCGATCTGAGTTTCGATATACCGATCAATGCTGTAATATCTCAAATTACAACATTAAAAAAATCAATTCGAGTTTCGATATATCGAATTACAATTTACGATAAATCGATTAGAGCATTTATGTATCGAAGTTTTGTTTAGATATATATTGAATTACCGACTTCGATTTATCGATTCGAGTTTCGATGTATCGAATTACAAGAAATCGATTCAAGTATTTATATATCGAATTTGAAGTTGGGTAAATCGACTCACTAGTTTCGATAGATATTGAATTACAGACTTCGATTTATCGATCTTAGTTTCGATTAATCGATTCAAGTACCAATGTATCGATTATCAAGATTTGATATATTCAATTACAAATCTTCATATCTTGGTCAAATTTTCGATATAGCAATTGTAAATTTCGATCTATCGATTATATACTTCGATATATCAATTGTACACTCTGGTATATCGATTATATACTTCGATATATCGATTGTAAACTTCGATATATCGATTGTACACTTCGATATATCGATTGTAAACTTCGATATATCGATTGTATACTTCGATATATCGATTGTATACCTCGATATATCGATTGTATACTTCGATATATCGATTGTAAGTTAATCGTTTTTTTTAGTCACGAATTGTGATAAATATATTCAAGTATCAATTTATTGAACTAGCAACTTCGATATATCGAATTGCATTTTTCGATACATTGATTCAAATTTCGATATATCGATTAGAAAATTTTTTACTTTACTTAATAATTAATACTAATTAACTTTTTTTTTTTACTCAGACAACCGATGGATTTTTATTTCTAACTTTTTTTTCTTTCAATTAATTATTAATTATTAATAAATTTCTTTAATTAATCAGTGATTTTATTGCTTAGCAATTTAATACAGTCAATTAATTAACAAATTAACTAATTAATATATGAAATATTGTACAGATATGTTTTTTTTTTTTGTTAACAAGTGATGTCTTTATTAATATTATTTCCTTTTATTTATTTTTTCGACTTATTAATTCATTTTACATACCATTAATTATTTTATTGCTAATTAGCTATATATTCGTTTAATTTACATTTATATATATTTATTTATAATATTCATAATCAATCTTTATTATTTTTGGAATGATTAAAATTAAAAAACAAAAAAAAAAAAAACATTTTTATTAATTATTGCATTTTTAATATTTGGAATGATTTTAATTTTTAAATTCTAATAAAAAAGTTTTAAAAACCCGAAATCTATTCTTATAATTTGCTTTGCCTTGGACTAGAGCCGATTATTAAAAAAAAAAAAAAACGATGGGTAAAAAAATGGGTCGTAATTTTTTCGAGATTGAAAATTTTGAAAAATAAGAATGACTTTTGAAAAGTCGATGAAATTCTGCGTAAAACGAGTACCAACAACCCTTGATTTAAACCACAGCCTTTTGCGATTAATCTACTAATTAATTAATTAATTACATATTTATAATTTTAAATTGCGCGCCTTTTTTTTAAATATATCGATGTGGGTACTCAAACAACAGAAAATTTTATTAAAAATTCAATGCCACAAAAATTTTTCGCAAAAAAAAAAAAATCGAAAATTTGTTACTTCAAAATTCGATCTCAAATTTTTATTTTTCTTTTCGATTTCATATTTGAATTCCTGATAAAATTTCACGTTAAATGAGTACCAACAACCCTATGCTCCTAAGAACTCCCCCAACCCTTAATTAATTAATTAATTAATTATCTTACATCATTACTTTGCACCGCGTCCAAACATATCGATGTGGGTACTCATCCTACTCGGCATCGCGTTCTCTAGCCCACAAGACGATTCATTTTAAAAAAATTTTAAATTACAAATTACAACAATAACATTTAATGTAAACGATTTTAAATATTTCACTTAAATTCGTGTCGGAAGCTTACGGTATTGTCTTTTTATTATTAATTATATTTTATTAAAAAAAAAAAAAATTATTTTTTCTTCTAATATCATAAATGACATTTTTAGCTGCAAAACTTAATACTTATTTATACTTAAAAAAAATTTTCAAAAAAAATTTATTAAAAAAAAAAAATTATACTCAAAGGAACGAAGGAAAAGTATTTGGATTTTGTTGGTTTCCTATTGACTGCATTCTCAATGTTGATTCTGATAAAAATGAATTTTATTTTAATTATAATTTCGAAAATAAAAAAAAAAATTTAATACTTACGAAGTGGTTGATGTTGGGGACTTGTGGATGCTAATTGATTCATAGTAGGCGCTGGACCAGATGGTTTATTTTTGTTACCCATTAAATTATCTAGGTCAATTTTTAACCCAGCACCGGCCCACGTCGATCCTATTTGTGATGGTGTCGTTGCTGATGAGGTTGTCAACAAATCGTTTGTTCTACTATTAATTGGTATTGGGGACAAAAATCCGGTATTGTTTGTACCTAGGGTAAGATTCTTTGTTAATATCGATGATTATCTGATGATAAATTGGGTAAGTTGTGGGGTTAATGGGTGGTAACTTACACGACAATAAATTGGCACTGTTGTCAAGTGTAGAATTATTAAAAACATTAACGTTTGGTTGTGAATGATTGGTAAATGAATTAAATCCGTCGAAGTCTGATAATAAATCTGTTGATATTCCTTTAAAAAATAAAAACAAATTTTTAATAAAAAAAAATTTCATATATCGATTCGAAATTCGATATATCGATTCGAAATTCGATATATCGATTTAAAAATTCGATATATCGACATCTTTATACGATATATCGGCATAGTTACTCGATATATCGATTCAAAATTCTATGTACGAAATTCTAATTTGATATATCGAAGCTCTATTTCGATATATCGAAATTCTGATTCGACATATCGAAGTTATAATTCGATATATTAAAGTTCTAATTCGATATATCGAAGTTTTAATTCGATATATCGAAGCTCTATTTCGATATATCGAAATTCTGATTCGATATATCGAAATTCTGATTCGACATATCGAAGTTATAATTCGATATATTAAAGTATTAATTTTCTAGATCGAAGCTCTAATGCAATATATCGAAATTCTAATTCGATATATCGAAGTTCTAATTCGATATATTAAAATTCCAATTCGATATATCGAAATTCTAATTCGATACATCGAAGTTCTGATTCGATATATCGGAATTCCAATTCAATATATATCAAATTAGAACTTCGATATATCGAATTGGAATTTCGATATATTGAATAAGAACTTCAATATATCGATATAAAGTTTGATACATTGATTTGAAATATTTCATATTAATTCAAAATTCGATTTATCAAAGTCGAAAGTCGATTTATTGATTTGAAACTTTAATATATCGATATATTTAAATATTATCTCGATCTATAATTCAGAATTCTAATATCGAATCCTGATAATATTGAATTTAAACTTAAATATATTGACTTCGATCTTTGATATATTGATATAATATTTTGATAAATCGAATTCATGTTTCAATATATTAATTTTAAAATTCAATCCATAGATTGTAAATATTATCGACATTACACTTCGACATATCGATGTAAATGTTTGATATTTCGATTTTGAGGTTCAATGTATCGATTGTAAATTTCATCGATTTTGGATCATAATATATCGACTTAAAATTTCGATATATTGAAAACAAGTATTGATATATTAATTTTGAGGTTTAATACATCGATTTCTAATGTTATCGACATTATATTCTAATATATAGATATAAAACTTCAATACATTATAATCAATCGTCGATATATCGATATCAACCTTTGATATATCGACATCAATCTTCAATGTATCGATGTCAGTCTTCGATTTATCGATCTCAATCTTCGATATATCGATCTCAGTCTTCGATATATTGACCTCGATCTTCGATATTTCAATCTAGTCTTCGATATATCGATATCAGTCTTCGATATATCGATCTCAGTCTTCGATATATCAACCTCGATCTTCGATATATTGACCTCGATCTTCGATATTTCAATCTAAGTCTTCGATATATCGATCTCAGTCTTCGATATATCGACCTCGATCTTCGATATTTCAATCTAAGTCTTCGATATATCGATCTCAGTCTTCGATATATCGACCTCGATCTTCGATATTTCAATCTAAGTCTTCGATATATCGATCTCAGTCTTCGATATATCGACCTCGATCTTCGATATTTCAATCTAAGTCTTCGATATATCGATCTTAGTCTTCGATATATCGACCTCGATCTTCGATATTTCAATCCAAGTCTTCGATATATCGATCTCAGTCTTCGATATATCAATCTAAGTCTTCGATATATCGATCTAAGTCTTCGATATATCGATCTAAGTCTTCGATATATCGATCTCAGTCTTCGATATATCGACCTCAATGTCCCATATTTCGATTTTAAAGTTCAATACATCGGTTATAAATGTTATCGATATTATAGTCCGATATATCGATATTAAACTTCGATATATCGATATATCTATATCAATCTTTGATACACAAATACAAAAATTCAATAAATGGATATTAATTATCAATGAATGGATATCAGTCTTTTCTGAAGATTTTCAAATTCAAATCTCTGGAAACAAAAAAAACTTACCAGTATTATTATTGTTGCTCCTCGTAACCGCATTGTTCCCAAACAAATCACCCGTCGTATCTCCCGCCGCCGTTGGTCCCGCCGCCCAGTTGTCTATCGTAACCCCCGCATTGAACGCCGAGGTAAAGTCCGCAAACTCATCCGTCCCATTGCCTCCAGTCTTAACCTCTTCCTTCCCCTGTTTCTCAAACGCTGCATTAAAGTCAAAATTCAAATTTTTCCCGCTCTCAGCGCTCTCTCTCGGATTAAAGTCATCGTCATAACCCCCATTGTTTTGCGAGTCAAAGATATCATTAAATATATTTTTACTTTTCTCACTACTAAATTTATTATTATCAACACTGACAATATCAATATTGACATTATCCTTAATCTTATCTTTATCTTTTATTTTATCTTTATCTTTGTCCTTTTTGTTATCATTAATAATATCTCGACCATAGTGCGCAGCCGCACCCAGATCAACTTTTTTTAATTGACGAGTACGACTAGGAGAATTATTTGTCGCTCCAGTCGAGACATTTGTGGCCGTCAATTTTCTTATTTTATCTAACGTATCCAACGATTCACGTAAATCTTTATTTACATTATCATTTTTTTTTGGCGACCGTGAATTGGTAACACTATTATCGTTATCCGAATCTTCGCGCTCTCCATCATCTGAATTATTGGTGTCGTCGTAATTCCGCCTGGTGTCGCCCCAGTCGTTGTAAGCTGAAGCTGGGGTGTCATTTTGTTTATTGGTCTGCCATTTTGGGTTATCGGACCACCGGTCACCTGAAGGGAAATTCATTCCCATCGCGTCGCTTGACATCCCGACATATTTATCTTTATTTTTCTTAGCTTTTTTACGCTCGTCCCTCAACTTATCGTCGTCCTGAATAAATTCTATCAATTCTCTCACTTTATGTCGGACGTTTATACCCTGATCTTTGCCGATCTCGTCGACGAATGTGTAGTTCTCCAGCGACCGGAGGTCATAGATATGCTCACGTGATGACGTCACTACTCGCTCGGACCCATTGCGTACTAAATAGTTCAGCAACAGGAGACTCTAGATATAAAAATATTTATTTTTAAAAATTTAGGAAAACGAAGCAGACGTTTTTGAGGATTTTTGGGTAGTGAATATTTTTTTTTTTTAAATGACTAAGATACTTTTTATGTACGCGCCATGACGAGTTAAATGAGTACCAACATCAATATGTTCTGATAAAGTTGCCGGTAATTAATTAATTCGTTAATTAAGACAGCTATTTTGAAATTTTTGATGTGAATTAAAAATAGAGTTGTGGGTACTCATTTTACTCGGCTTTACATTCTCTACCTGATGGTACACTTAATTTTGAGAAGAAAAAAAAATTAGTCTTAAAATTTTTTTTTTTAAACTTAATTTCATACTTTTTTGAAAAATATTCATGTGGGTAATCAAATTATACAGATTACATCAGGAATTCGACTAAGCGCTTGAATTTTCGTTTCAATAAACCAGTAAAAAAAATGACAAAAAAATTTCAAAATGAAAAAAAAAAAAAAAAAAAAAAATGAAGTGAAAGTAAAAGTAAAAATAAATACATTTTTGAACAGCTGATTAAATTTCCTCTAAAATGAGTACCAACAACCCTATGATCCCAAAAAATCATCATCTACAAATTAACCCATTAATGATTAATTAATAAAAATAACGAATTTTAATTAAAATCGACCTACGACCAAACATATCCATGTGGGTACTTAAATTACAGGAAATTGTATCACGAATTTCAGTATACCCTTGACTTTATGTTTTAGTGAACTCCAGAGATAAATGACAAAAAAAATAATTTTTCCAAATGAAATTAGAAGTGAATGCATTATTTTTGTAGATGATAAAATTTTCTTTAAAACGAGTACCAACAACCCTATGATCGCAAACGATCATGTTCATATTAACCTATTAATCACTAATTAACAAAAATCACTACTTTTAATCAAAAATGACCCACGACCAAAAATATCAATGTGGGTACTCTAAGAATCGGAAATTTTTCGACAAATTCAAAAATTCTACTCATTTTACATGCGAATAAAACTACAAAAAAAAATATCTACTTTTGTGTAATTTATTAAGTTCAATAGAAAAATTGATAATGATACCTCTGATAATGCTCTGTCATGTAAAAAAATTCGAGGTATTTAAAAAAAATGTATAATAAATTTACCTTGTACGTACGCCTCCAATTACGTTTATTTTCTTGCAACATACGTTTCCAAAGCATTGACATAACTTCAGGAAATTGCTCGTAAGTAAATGTTGCCTGTGCAAGTTCTTGCATCATAGCACCTGTTTATCAACCAATAAATAAATAAATAAAGAAAAAACAAAAATTAATTAAGTCATCAAATAAATTCTTTTTTTTTTTTTAATTAAGTAATTAATTAATTAGTAAAAAAGACTAATTACCTGTTGGTCCCCAAGCGTCATCATTTGTAGCTTCTCTCACTTTAGCTTCTGTTTCTGTATAATTCATAACGACATTCGTCCTGAAAATAAAAATATAATTATTTTTTTTTAAAGAAATAAAAATGAATGATTTATAATGAAAATATTTTATTTGCTTGTCGTTGTTCGAAGTTATGAGATAAAATTGATTAAACTTGTAGAAAGTCATGCTAGTAATTATGCAGAGGTCATAATAATAATATTTTTGGAGTTACATGAAAGTTTAAACTTTGTGGTATAATTTAATACATAATTTAATTTCCTGCAGTTTAAGTACCAATATCAACATGTTTTAACACAAAAAAAATACGGCAATTAATTAATTAACAATTAATGGACAAATTAATTTGAAAATTTTGAGGTTTTTTGTCTAGGATTTGCTAGTGCGCGCCATGCCAAGTAAAATGAATACCCACATCAATATATTTATATGAATATAAAAATAGTTAGAGTAATTACTAATTATTAATCAATGAATTAATTAAAAAATAATTAGAAGTAAATATAAGGTTGTGAGAACTCATTTTACGCAGAATTGAATCTGGGACTTAAATATATATACCATTCTTTAAAAAAAAAAAATTTTCAAAATGTTTTTTTATTTTGTGTTTTTTTCTTTTTTTTTTTTAAATTCAAAATTTTAAGTAATGCTTTATTAGTACTCTGCATGCAAGGGTGAGTAGAACGAATACCCACATGACCATACTCTGAATCCCATGAAAAATAAAAAATTACCATAATTATAAATAATAAATTAACAAAAAAAATATGACTTATTATATATTTTTCGTAACATATCGATGTGGGTACTCATTTTACTTGTCCTCGCGCGTACTTTCAAAAAATCTTCTCTATTTTTTTCCAAAAAATTTTTCACTGCCAAATATACTCCCTTTTCATACCAAGGTTCCAAAAAAAAAGCCCACCTTTTTCAAGGTAAACAAAACGTGTCTGCCAATTTAACTTTTTTAAATAAAATTAAAACTTACGCCTTATCCATGAGCTCTCGAACTTTCCACATATTCATCATTACTGTTTATTTAATTACTCCTTATCAATAGCGATAATTATCTAAATCCTCAACCTAGAGAAGTCAAAAAATGATTAATAAATATAATTATAAAAAACGAAAATTTTCTTAATAGAAAAAAAAATAATGAATAAAAAAAATTAATTGATTGATTAATAAATTAATTTGATAATAAAAATGGAAGCGAATAAAAATAAGAGGGGGAAAAAAATATCAACAATATTGTGGATAAAAAAAAAATATAACAAAGTAATAATTATTATTGAAATAATAAAATAAACTTATTAGCACGCACTTGAACTTATTAATTAGATTGTATTAACAAACTGATGGTAATTAGCTCTTAAATAATTGTTTTGTCAGTAAGATGTGTGTTGTAATGTGAATTTACGGTATGACCATTTTCAGCTGATTATTTTACTCGTGTATCTTGTCCTTAACTTTTTTGTCTTCGTATGTATTTATATATATATGTATATGTATGACATGTACTCAGCGATCGTAACATAGATTTTATAAACTAACGACATCTGTGTGTTACTTTTGCGGAACTAGATCTTTGAACTGTCATGTTGTCAGTACGGGCGGGGCTAAAGGCACACGTCAACTGTTCTTTTTATTTTTAATCATTACTTTTATTTTATAATGTAAATTTATTTATTTTTTATTATGAATTTTTTATTAACTTATAGATTATCAATTTAATTTTTTTATTTTTTATTTTCAGTTCAAAATTTTTTTAAATATCCCGCCTTATCTTAGATGTCGTGTTTTTTTTTCAAACCTATACATGGAAAAAATGATGCTCAAAATTTTGATAGTTTGTAAATTATGTTTGACTTTAAATTAGTATATTTGATATTTATAGCAAACTGAGATCATTATATATATGAAAAATGGCTATTATTTATATTAAATCAAGATAAACAGTCGCGACAAAGAGGCAAACTGAATTTTTCGATCGTAAAGCATTGTCTAATGCTTCGCATTAAGAGTCGTGCAAAATATTTTCCAACTTCAAAATTTGAAACTTAGTATACATGTGAATAAGTACTTTATCTATGTATTTTCAAAATTTGAATCTGATCCATTGTCTAGTTTTTTAGAAAAAAAGATTTAAAATGACGTTTTAAAGTTCTTATACACAGACTCTTATGGCGGGCAAGCTTCCGTCATGACTTATTAGATTTTTTCCATTATTAACCTTCAAAGTTTAAGAAATAAAAAACCACATGCCATAAATTTGAATATTTTTGGAATATGATAAGATTTAAACAGTATAGTGTTACCGTTGTAATTATTTAAATAATTCAAGTTAAACTTTATTATTTAATCTCGTTCATCGACAGAGATACATATTATTGAGGGTTTGGCAACGTCGCGGAAGCAGCTGAGAGAAAAAACAAAGATAGAAGTACATTAATAAGAGAGACGAGATTAGAAATAAATTTTTCCCGCTTTAATTTGAATGTCGATATGTAAGAAGTTAGAAGGCGCTGTTGCCAAATCTTTTTATTAAATCGTGAGTCAAAAATAATCAAGTTATTTCATTACTTTCTTTAATTAAATAAGTAATAAATATTAATTTATGAATTCGTTATGTTATTATAAATTAAAATAATGAATTTTTATAACTACTAGGAGAATTTAGCAAAAAAAAAAATTCAAACACTACTTTGACTCACTAGTGTCGGTCAAACCTCCTTAAAACATCGTAAGCCAGAAAATTTTCATAAGAGGCTTCAAAAAAAAATTCTCGGTTTTTTTTGGCCACCCTAATACAGAGAACTAAATAATTCAAATTTAAAATTTTCGCGCCAAAATAATAAGACGCTAGCGAGCGGTAATTGTTGGAATTATTCTGTCATCAGTACATACATTTCATTAAAATATTCAATACCAGATGTCACTATCATATATTTTTATATATTACCATATATATACAAAATATGAGAATGAGATATGATCCAGTTTCTAATCGAATAAATTTTAATAACAATTTTTTATAAAAATAAATTTATTTACATAAGTAATACAACATTTTAGTACAAACTTTTCATTTTTAATTAACAATTTGATTAATGAGTAAAATTCATTACCATAAAAATAAAAATAATCATAAGAATGACAGTAATAAATTAATAAATAAAATTATAAAAATAAAAGTGATTGTAACCTAAAAATTATTCTGCAAACATTTATTTATTAAAAAAAAAACGGACAAATTAAGTGAGTAATTACATTCAATTATTAATTAATAATTAAATACCACAGTAATTAATTATTTAAATTTTCAAATATTTCTTTAATTCATTATTTCTTTTTTATTTTTTAATTGAGCGCAACAAGTGTCTGTTGATAATTTTGACATTCTTCTTTATCTCAATAAATATATACATATATAGGTATATAAATATATATTCAAATATATTTAAAAAATTAAATTAGAAAAAAATTTAATTTCAATTTAATTGAAAAATTTTTTTTTTTGAGTTCGAAAAATTTCATTTGTTTTTTTTTTTTTCTAATTTTTTTAAAAGTGATCTAAAAAAAAATGGGCGTTGTTCTATTAATTAATTATTCACACTTAATTATTTTTTTAAATTAAACTCAAAATAATTTTTTTTTATAAAGTTTATTAAATTTACAAACGAAATTTTCAAAATTTTATTCGAAAAAATTTGAATTTTATTAAATTAAAAAATTAAAAATCGGCCCAATTTACCTCAAAATTTTGTAAATGAAATTTTTTTATAATTATTTATTAATTTATATTTTAATTTGTTAATTATTAATTAATTATTTATATTTTTTTGGTAAACGTAATTAATTAATTTTTTATTTATGTATGTTTTTAATTCATTTTTTATTATTTTTTTATTGATTATTAGTTTAATATATGTAATAATAAAAATGGGAAAAGGTGAAGATTCCAATGGATCCGACGATGGAGATTCGACGAGCAGTACCAATAAATATAATTCTTCGTCAACGACTGAAGCCAGTAAAATGTTAGAGGCTGCATTATTACAAATGGATGGAATTATATCTGGTAATTATTTTTTTAAATTAAAACATTTTTATTTTCTTTAACCCAAAAAAATAATTAAGAAGAGCCTCTATATCCGCTCACCCGAATCAAAATTAAAAAGGTAATTTGAGCCTCCAAATGCTACATGTGGGTAAGGAGGTTCAAATCATCTTTTTAGAATGTGAAGATCCATGCATTAAAAAGGTGATTTGAACCTATATGTGGTAACTTTGTCCGCTTTTACCAAGTTTAGGTTCAAATCATCTTTTTAAAAAGGTAAAACAAGCCTCCAGAGCCTAAATTTATAGATCGAGAGACTCTCATCGGATCGCGTACAATTGGTAAAGAAACAGAAGGGAAAAGGGGGCCACTAATTAGAAATGACCAGCCTGATCGAAAAAAATTTGAAATTTAAAAATTCAAAAAATAATTTCTTAGTAATAAATGTTTTGTTGTGAGTTTAAAAATAATAAAATTTAAAATATTAATAATAATAGCTAAAGTTATACAAGTAGGCGTTCGAATAGAATAGTACTGTCATTCGAAATTCGAATTGAATAATTAGAGCCTTTGACTTATTGGTATATGATTAATTAATTATTTTATGTGAACAATAAATGCGAATGATGTATTGGATAACGGAAACTGCCAAAGAAATTTGAAACAACGGCTGAAAAATAATCTGCTGCCGCCGGGATTCGAAACCAAGACCTAACGAATATGAAGCACAACCACTGCCGCATTGCTACTCGGACGCTCACGATCAGTTGGAAATATCTTTATGTATTTAAAACGCAAATATTATTATAACAATTATATTATGCTAAAGAATTGAGCTCATTCGAAGTTACAGATTAAAAGTATGTAGGGCTTGGAGGGTTAAAACATCTTTTTAAAAAGGTGATCAAGTCCTCCATGCGCTTCGTTTAGAGTATTGAGGACTTGAGTAGCATTTTAAAATATATAGTAGGCCTTAGAGGGTTAAAATACTATTTTAAAAAGGTGATTTACTCCTCCATAGGCTACTTTTAGGACATCGAGGAATTAAATAACATATTACATTCAGCAGCAAGTCCAACATCAAAAGAACTGAGGCTTTGGAGGCACAAACTAGTTTTAATTCTGACTCGGGAATTCACTCTTCTGTTCGTCAAAGAAATTTTATTACTGGAAAATTATTTTATAAAAAAATTGAAAGCTGATTTACTGTTACGGCCGCACGATCGTATATAACTGCACATATTTTTTATTCATATATTTATAAATATATATAAATAATCTCAATAGGTACATGTGCAGATACAACAGACGTATCGCATTCTTTATGCGACTGGAAAGAATCCGTCAAAGAAACTACAAGAGCTTTAATATCAGCGATTCAAAATGCTCCATTTTTACCGCCACCTCCTGATCAAAATACTGTCGAATTTTTATTGCAGTGGCTCAAACCGGTAAGTTCATTTAATAGTTACTTTTATTAATTTAGCTTTATAATCGATAGAAAACAATTAAATTTTCTAAAAATGTATTTTTTTTACCAAACAAAGTTGAAAATTTTTTATCAAAAATTCAAAAGTTGAGAAAAAAAAGTTGCAATTAGTTTTTTGAAAATATCTTCGTAAATATTGAGTTTTAAAAAAAATTGTAAGAGACCTTTTCTGTAGCCCTCAAAATTCTCTACAAAAAAGGTATCTTATACTTTTTTCATAAATCCAATTTTCATCGATATATTTTAAGTTTAAAATTCAAATAATTAAATTTCTTCAACAAAAGTCATCCAAAAAAATTGTGATTAGTTTTTCAAAGTTATCTTCGTGAATATTGAGTTTTCAAGAAAAATCATAAGAAACCTTTTTTGTAGCCCTTTGAATCCTCTACAAAAAAGATGTATAATACTTTTGTTATAAATTCGATATTCATCGATATATTTTGAGTTTAAAATTCAAATAATGAAATTTCTACAAAAATGTTTTCCTCGAAAAATATCGATTAGTTTTTTGAAAATATCTTTGTAAATATTGAATTTTCAAAAAAATCATAAGAATCCTTTTTTGTAGCCCTTTCCATTTCCTACAAAAAAGGTATCCTATACTTTTTTCATAAATTCGATATTCATCGATATATTTTGAGTTTAAAATTCAAATAATTAAATTTCTAAAAAAATGTTTTCCAAAAAAAATTGTGATTAGTTTATTGAAAATATCTTTGTAAATATTACGTTAATAAAAAAATCATAAGAAATCTTTTTTGTAGCTCTTGAAATTCTCTACAAAAAAGGTGTCTTATACTTTTTTCATAAATTAAATATTTATCCACAAATTTTTATTTTAAACTTTTTCTTTCAGAAATTTAACCCATAGATCAAAATTAAAATAATCGGGTCAGTAAATTTTATCATTTCCCCAAGTATCCATTGATCTTATTACCACATTAAAAAAGTACTGCCTTTTTTCCCAAGAAAAAAATTTTAATTTCTATAAAAATTTTAAAAATTCGTCGGGAGTTCAAATAAAAATTTTTATTTTTATTAATCATATATTTAGTTGAACTAGAGCACGCCGGTACTAGTGTTAGTACATTCCCCTTTTAAATTATGAATAATTAAAAAGACCGTACAGATTTTTAAAATGAATAATTAAAATAAATTTGCAAATAATGAACTCGCTCTAAAAGCTTATAAATTTATTAAAATAAAATTAATACGCTAGAAGGGATAAATACAGTATATCTATTTATAAATTAAGTCTGGATTATTTGGTGCGTGTTAATTTTAGACGAATTTCTAAAGGCACACCCGCTTAAAATCAACTCAGTTTGTCTGCATTCATTTCGTTTGTTGTTAAGAGTTATCACGATCCCTGTGTTTTATCATCTATTTCCTATTTATTTTATTAATATTCATATCAACATATTTTAAGTGACAGTTAATTATTATTATTTTACGTTGACAATGGAAAATTGGAACGGTAAAGATTTGCATCCGATTATCGAAGAGGAAGATAAATCTAAAGGTTCATTCTTTTTAATTTTTATCTATACAAGGCTATATTTTTTTAAGGATTGGGTTTAGTGAAATTTCTGTAAGGGATAATTTTGTAGAGAATTTGATTTACTATAAATTTGTATTCTTTGAAAATAAATTAAAAGTTCATATTTTATGAGTTATGATAATTTGAAATGCTTGGTAGCTAAGTTTACAAAAATTTGAATTTTATTTTTTTTAAATTACGATAACTTCAAAACTATTGACTTTATCGCAATTAGTAATCAGACCAAAAATGTAGAGAATTAAATTCTCTACAAATTCTTCCCTCATCAAAATTACCTAAAAGTTGATATTTTACGAGTTATGATAATTTAAATTAATTATTATATATAATTACTTCAATTTTGGAAAATTTGAATTTTATTTTTTTTAAATTACGATAACTTCAAAACTATTGACTTTATCGCAAATTAGTAATCAGACCAAAAATGTAGAGAATAAAATTCTCTACAAATTCTTTTCTTATCAAAATTACCTAAAAGTTGATATTTTACGAGTTATGATAATTTAAATTAATTATTATATATAATTACTTCAATTTTGGAAAATTTGAATTTTATTTTTTTAAAATTACGATAACTTCAAAACTATTGACTTTATCGCAATTAGTAATCAGACCAAAAATGTAGAGAATTAAATTCTACACAAATTCTTTCCTTACCAAAATTACCCTAAACCCAATATTTAAAAAGTTATGAAATTTAAAAACCGCGATTCAAAATTCGCTCCTACTATCAACATTAAAAATGTCTATTTAAATAAAAATTAGACTCGATATCAGAGTCAGATAGCTCGACAATAAAAAACTGGAAGAATCACTGGCGTCGTCAGCTTTACAGTCAAAATAACGCTGACGAAGAAGAAGAATTCCAAGACTATGACGACATAGATGAAGAATATTCATCCCAAACTTCAACGGAGTCTCTCAAAAAACCATACGAAGATTCATTTAAATCAAACTATTTTTCGTCTTTCAAGTTAGTGAAGAATAAAAAAAAAATTAATTACCCCGAGTCGGTCGCGAAAGAGCTGAGCGGAATAAAAAGATGCAGTGGCACTAAAACTTTGAACAAACAGTTGAAAAAAAATTACTCTAGTGGGCGATTTATAAACAACAGCCGCTTAATTAATTTAAATACTTGTGGGGCAAGCCTTGGTGGCGGAGGGGGAGTAAGTGGTGGTAATTATCCAAGTGGTTCATTAGACAGACGGAGAAAAAGGTTACGCAATCGAAATGAACGCGATCAACGAGCTAAATCTCAAAGTGATTTGTGCTATGAACGTGACCGCGTTACCCCGCTTCATTATTGCTCGTTGCAGCAATTTCATTGTCAGTACTCAAGTAATCCGTGCATTAATTGCTTCAATAATAACACTGAGGTATTCATTTTCACTGATTTTTTAATTTTGATAAGTATTTACAGACTCTAGGGTATAATGTGACGTTTGGAAGTAATTTTAGGATTAGTTCCTTGATTAAACTATAGATGGCGCAGGCAGTTATTCCTTCTCACAAGTAGAAACTTATTATACAATTTTTATATGTAGGAAAAGTTTTAAGAGAGTTTTAGAGTTAGTTCTTTCACTCGCCCCTAGATGGCGTTGATAATTTTTTATTCTCACGAGTAGATACTTATTGAAAAGTTGATATACTCGCGGAAATTATTTCAAAGTTATGAGGTTAGTTTCTTGATTGACCTCTAGATGGCGGAGGCAGTTATTTGTTCTCACAAGTAGGAACTTAATAAATTCTTAGCCTATGTAATGATACATAATATACATAAGGAACGTATCCTAAAGTTATTAGAATAGTTCCTAGACTCGACTCTAGATGGCGCAGGCAGTTGTTTTTTAAGCAAGTAGAAAATTATTGAATAATTGTCATAAATATGAATACTATTAGGAAATTTGGGGGGTCACTACTTGCTCCTAGATGGCGTTGATCATTTTATTTCTCATAACTAAAAATTTATTGCAAAGTTAATATACACAAGGAAAGTACTCGTAAAATTACGGGGTTAGTTCCTTGGTTGGTCTCTAGATGGCGCGGACAGTTATTTTTTCTCACAAGTAGAAACTTATCATACAATGATCATATATAAGAAATGTAATAACGAGTTTAGGGGTTAGTTCTGTAACTCGTTCCTAGATGGCGTAGAATTTTTTTTTACTAGTAGGAACCTCTCACAAAGTTGACAGACATGAACAAGATGAATATTCAAAAGTTACGAGGTCAGTTCGGTTTCTGGCCTCTAGATGGCGCAGACAATTATTTTTTCCGACTAGTTGAAACTTATAAAATTAATATAAAAATATATATGTATATATATATATATATATATATATATATATATATATATATATATATATATATATATATGACAAATTCTAATGTTAGTTTTTTAACTTAGCCCTAGATGGCATCAGATTTTTTTCTCTCAAAGAAACTCATTACAAGATGAATACCTATATAAGACAAGTATCCCGAGGCGAAGAGTTTAGTTCGTTGACTGCTCCCTAGATGGCGCAGACACTTATTTTTTCTCACTAATGAAAACATTATTCCAACTAATTAAAAACCATTGAAGTTTTAAATAAAAATTTCTGAGACCCTTATGTATCAGACTGCATATTCATGGAAAAATAACAATAATACTAATTAAAATTTTTAGGAACGATTAAGAAAATTAGAAAACGATCGCGCAGGATTAAATATGGAAGTTGCCGTATTATCCGAACAAGTCGACGCTCAATCAACTAAAATAATGGAACTTGAACACTTGTTACAAGAAAAAAAAAATTGCTTACGACAACTAGATGACGCTTTGCAACAAGTACGTACTTTTGGATATTAATTTTATTTCGTAAAAAAAATTTTAAAATAACTTTTTCAAAATACTGGCTTGTGGGTATTCATTTTTTAGAAAATTTACTACAGAATCCCAAAAAAATATTATTTTCAAAAAAATCCGAAAATTCAAAATTTTTAATTTTTAAAAAGATAACTTATTCAAAACATAGTCTTGTGGGTACTCTTTCTTTCAGAAATCCTCTCTAAAATTCACTACTACCATCAGTTTTCAAAAAAAAAAATTGGAATCCTTTTTTCCAAATTTTGTGTCTTTTAAAAAAAATGAATTATGACTTTCAAAATTGCAGCTTGTGGGTACTCATTCTAAAGAAAATTTATCAAAGAATTTCATTAAGATTTTTATATACAAAAAAATTCAAAATTTTTTATTTTCAAAAAAATCACTTATTCAAAACATGGTATTGTGGGTACTCTTTCTTTCAGAAATCGTCTCTAGAATTCACTACTACCATCAGTTTTCAAAAAAAAAAATTAGAATCCTTTTTTCCAAATTTTGTGTCTTTTAGAAAAAATGAATAATGACTTCCAAAATTGCGACTTGTGGGTACTCATTTCAAAAGAAATTTACCAACAAATCCCATCAAAATTTTTATGTATATAAAAATTCAATAATTTGAAATTTTTAATTTTCAAAAAAATCACATTCAACGCATGGTCTTGTGGGTACTCTTTCATTCAGAAATCGTCTCTAGAATTCATTAGTATGATCAATTCTAAAAAAAAAAACTAAAAACCTTTTTTTTTCAAATTTTCCTCTAAAAACAAAAAATTAAAAATTATTAAATGATTGAATTAATTTGTATTTTTTTTAGGAAATATTATCAAAGAGTGCATTAGAAACTCAAAAGCTTGAGTTATTAACTTCATTATCAGAAATGAAGTTGAAACAAGCAAATTTAGAGCACGAAAATATGACACTACGTAATGCTGCTTCAATTGCTAACGTACGTAGCATCAATTTATTTAAAAATAAAATAAACTAATTACCATTTAATATTTATTTAATAAATTATAATTACAATAGGGTGAAAAATTTAGTCGGCACACAGGACAATACAGTAGCTTACCACGTCCACCGACGGTACCAAAAAAAGGTGTCGCCTTTGGTAAGAAATTATCTTCATCGACACCCCAGTCTCAATCTCAATCAAATTTACCAACAATTTATAACCCTGGTTTATTATCGCAATCACAAATTCATTTACAATCTCAATTAGTATCGCCACCCGTCAACGTGAGAGGAATTATCTCATCAAGATGTTTGTCCGCTCCACATTTAGGTTTTTTTTTAAGTGCAAATTTAAAAAAAGAATGATAATTTTTTTGCCTTGTTCATTTTAACAATTTACTTTCGAATCTTTAAATACGCTAATAATAATTGCATCTGCACGTTGCTTAAATGAAAATGATTAAAAAAATAATAATTGGATGACATTATTTTTTTTTTATTTTTTTAAATGGATGTTCTAAAAAATACTTGAATCATTTATTCTGAAATTTGAGGAGCTGTAGAGATTTATAAGCTCTTTCTAATGCCGCGAAAATTTTTTAAATCGGTTGATTAGATCGCGAATTATAAGAAATCCGTACATCCGTACATGGAAATTTAAAATTGCTACAAAATTCTTGAAAATTTTATTAGAGCTCAAAATAATGTAGTTGAAGTGAAATTTATTTTAGAAAGCCTAAAATTTATTCAATTAACCCATGAATTATTTTTTTAAAAGAAAATGGAATTTTTTTTTTTTTTTTTTTTTTCAAAATTTTATTTTTTTAATTAATTCGAAAATTTCTTGATCGATTGATTAAAAAATTGTCAAGGCTATAGAGATCGATTAGTTCTTTAAATCGCCGCAAGAATTATGCAAATCGAATGATTAGATCGCAAGATATTTGAAGTTTGTAGATTCGTACATCCGTACATGAAAATTTAAAATTGCTACAAAATTCTTGAAAATTTTTTTAGAGCTCAAAATAATGTAGTTGAAGTGAAATTTATTTTAAAAAGCCTAAAATTTATTCAATTAACCCATGAATTATTTTTTTAAAAGAAAATAGAATTTTTTTTTTTTTTTTTTTTTTTTCAAAATTTTCTTTTTTAATTAATTCGAAAATTTCTTGATCGATTGATTAAAAAATTGTCAAGGCTATAGAGATCGATTAGCTCTTTAAATCGCCGCAAGAATTATGCGAATCGATTAATTAGATCGCGAGATATTAGAAGTTTGTAGATCCGTACATCCGTACACGGAAATTTAAATCTGCTCTAAATGACTTGAAAATAATTTTCCAGGACTAAAACCTTATAAATTACTTGAAAATACTATCAAAGACTTTAAATTGTGTAATTAACCGCATTGCATTTGATTGTTGTATTGATTTATGTTTTATAATCATTGGCAATAATAATTAAGGAACTAAATGTAAGAATTATTGTAGCTGAAGAAGACAAAATAATAATGAATGAGTCGACGATGAGTTCGCCTCAGAAACAACAGTTACGACAACAATTACAGCAAGAAGAACAACAATATTACAACAACAGTAAACAAGAGGAAATAGAAACGATGTCATCGATATCGAAATCGCTGAAAGATTTATCGATGGAAGAAATCGAGTGCTGGCTTGCGCGATTGGGGTTAGAGTGTTATTCTAGTGAATTGAGACGATGGGGCGCCACTGGTACTAAACTATTGGACTCGACACCTCATCAGATTGAAAAAGAGTTGGATATTAAGAATACGTTACATAGAAAAAAATTAATGTATGCTATCGAATGTGAACGATGTAATGGCGTCGGATTTTTGGGTTCTGATAAAGTAAGAAAATTTTTTATTTTATAATATTCAAAGTTTTGAATTTTTGTTTGATCGATTTTATGCATTAATTAAAAAATCGATTCGAGATATCGATTAAAAAATCGATTCGAGATATCGATTACAAGATCGATTCGAGAAATCGATTAAAAATTCGATTCAAGATATCGATTTTAAAAAATCGATTCGAAATATAGATTCAAAAA
This sequence comes from Microplitis demolitor, assembly GCF_026212275.2. Taxonomy (NCBI): domain Eukaryota; kingdom Metazoa; phylum Arthropoda; class Insecta; order Hymenoptera; family Braconidae; genus Microplitis; species Microplitis demolitor. Next base: position 1,631,421 of record NC_068553.1, read on the forward strand.
TCGATTCGAGATATCGATTACAAGATCGATTCGAGAAATCGATTAAAAATTCGATTCAAGATATCGATTTTAAAAAATCGATTCGAAATATGGATTCAAAAATCGATTCGATATATCGTTTAAAAGATCGATTCGAGATATCGATTAAAAATTCGATTCAAGATATCGATTTTAAAAAATTGATTCGAAATATCAATTAAAAAATCGATTCGATTTATCGATTTAAAAATCGATTTTTGAATAGATATCTCAAATCGATTTAATATATCGATTATGAATTTATTAGATCGTTTGTTTCAATATCGATTTTACAAATCGATTCATCATGAATCGATTAAAAAATCGATTTGAGATATCGTTTAAAAGATCGATTCGAGATATCGATTAAAAATTCGATTCAAGATATCGATTTTAAAAAATTGATTCGAAATATCAATTAAAAAATCGATTCGATATATCGATTTAAAAATCGATTTTTGAATAGATATCTCAAATCGATTTAATATATCGATTATGAATTTATTAGATCGTTTGTTTCAATATCGATTTTATAAATCGATACATCATGAATCGATTAAAAAATCGATTTGAGATATCGTTTAAAAGATCGATTCGAGATATCGATTAAAAATTCGATTCAAGATATCGATTTTAAAAAATTGATTCGAAATATCAATTAAAAAATCGATTCGATATATCGATTTAAAAATCGATTTTTGAATAGATATCTCAAATCGATTTAATATATCGATTATGAACTTATTTAATCGTTTGTTTAAATATCGATTTTATAAATCGATACATCATGAATCGATTACAAAATCGATTTGAGATATCGTTTAAAAGATCGATTCGAGATATCGATTAAAAATTCGATTCAAGATATCGATTTTAAAAAATTGATTCGAAATATCAATTAAAAAATCGATTCGATATATCGATTTAAAAATCGATTTTTGAATAGATATCTCGAATCGATTTAATATATCGATTATGAACTTATTTAATCGTTTGTTTAAATATCGATTTTATAAATCGATACATTAAATTAGTATATCACAAATCGAGTATTCTAGTCGATATGTAATATATATCGAATAAAGTAAATCGATACCATTCAAATCGATTAAATAATATCGATATATAATAAATCGAGTATTCTAGTCAATATGTCATAAATCGATTAATTTAGTCGATATATCAAATCGATTAAATCATATCGATGTATTATAAATCGAATATTGGAGTCGATATGTCAAATCGATTAATCTAATCGATATGTCACAAATTCATTGACAAAATCGATTCATCATAAATCGATTAATTTAGTCGATATCTCAATACTTCAGAAATCGATATATTATAAGTCGATTAACAAAATCGATTCATGTTAAATCGATTATTTTTCTGATGCATTATAAATCGATTAATTTAGTTAATATGTTATAAATCGATTACATTTTATCGATTGGTCATAAATCGATGTCAAATCGATTCAATGAATCGATATGTGATATATCGAATACGAAATCACTGTATTGATAGGAAAAATATCGAAGTATTGAATATCGATATATCGAAGATCATTACGATAAATCGATATATCGAAATTCGATTCGAGATTTCATCTAAAATTTTATCTATTAAAATTCACAATTCAAATGATTCGATTTCACCTATCGATATATTAAATCGAAAATCAATGTATCGATATCTCGAATCGAAATTCGATACTTAATAAATTTTTTTTTAGATGGATAACTCAGCAGTTTTACGTTGGTTAGATGATATCGGTTTGCCTCAACACAAAGAATCATTTCAAAATGCCAAAGTCGATGGTCGCGTGTTGCATCGATTGACCACCGAAGATTTATTAAATCTCGGTGTCACAGCTCAGCTACACGCTGCGAGCCTAAGGCGCGGAATTCAAGTTCTCCGTGAATTGAATTTTGAATTCGATAATTTAGAGCGCAGATCATTGTCGGGCGATGGCGCTGATGGCTCAAATATTGCGTTTTGGACAAACCATCGAGTCATGGAATGGCTGAGAGTCGTTGACTTGGCTGAATACGCACCCAATTTACGAGGCTCTGGTGTACACGGCGGGCTGATTGTTCACGAAGGACGTTTCACTACTGAATTAATGGCAGCTATTTTGAGTATACCGCCATCTAAAACGCTTTTAAGACGACATCTTACAACTCATTTTAATGAAATCCTTGGCCGTGATGTTGTACAGCATAAAAGGGAAATTGAAAATACTCTGGGTTTCGTTCCTTTGACTTTAACTGCGAGATTGAAGGTAATTAGATTTTTTAATTGGTTAAAATAATCCCATGGAAATGTAGGCTTGTGGGTACTCTTTCCAGAAGAATTTTGTCGAAGAATTCGATAATGATTTTAATTTTGAAAAAAAATATAAATTTTGATAATTCCAAATTTTGATAAATATTAGATGTTCAAAAGATGAGCTTGTGGGTACTCTTTTAAAAGGAAATTTAATCCTCAGTACGATAGTGATATTAATTTTTTTTAAAAAATTAAAAATCTGGAAATTCAAAATTTTGAAAATAATCACTTGTTTAAAATGTGCGCTTGTGGGTATTCGTTCCAGAGGAAATTTACTTAAGAATTCGGTATTGATTTCAAATTTGAAAAAAAAAAAAAAACAAATTCTAAAATTCAAAATTTTGAGAAAAATTACTTGTTCAAAATATAGGCTTGTGGGTACTCTTTTAAAAGGAAATTTAATCCTCAGTACGGTAGTGATATTAATTTTTAAAAAAAAATTAAAAATCTGAAAATTCAAAATTTTGAAAATAATCACTTGTTTAAAATGTGGGCTTGTGGGTATTCTTTCCAGAGAAAATTTACTAAAAAATTTGGTATTGATTTCAAATTCGAAAAAAAAAAAAATCCTAAATTTTGGAAAAATTACTTGTTCAAAATATGGGCTTTTGGGCACTCTTTTGAAAGGAAACTAAGTACAAAATATAAAAATACTCAGAATTATACAAAAATCAAAATTTTGAATTAAAAAAAAATTTTTTTAAATATAGTCTTGTGGGTACTCTTTCCACCGGAAATCGTACCCAGAATCCACCAGTACCATCAGTTATTCTAAAAAATATCCCCCCTCCCAACTGTCTAAAATTAACTACAGAATTTTTTCTTAAATTTAAGGTCGCCAAAAAGTCACAGTTTACTCTTAAGCGAAAAAAGAGCAAAAGTGAAGTTGACTACGCGAACTTAGTCTGCCCTCTAGAGACTTCGCCACCAGGTACACCGACTTCGAATAATTCATCGGCAACAGCAAGCCCTAATCTAAACTCGCCTTCAATTTAATTTTATTAATAATACATTCATTTATTTTTAATCAATTTTTTTTTAAATATCAGCTCTTGCTTTAGTAGCCATAGCCGCAATCATCTACATCATTAATAATTAATTTAAAAAAAATAAAATTTCATCATCTAGCGAACTAACGCATCGTCAGACTAATCGACTAATAATCGGAATAGAAAGGTTTCTAATTAATTAATTAATTAATTAATTTTTTGCTTATTAATTAACATTTTTTTTTTTTTCAAATTCTTATTAAAAAAAAATAAATTTTTTCCACAGATTTGGAGATCGTCGAGCATCGAAAAATAATCGGATGTATTTGAATTTAATTATACGCTGATAATTAATTTTATAATTACGGGACCAATTATTTTTTAAAATATTATTTTTATTTTTATTAATATTTTAAAATAGCTTTAGTTTATTGTAGATATTAATATGTATTTATATAAATATGACTAATTGACAATAATAATTATTATGAGTAATTATGATTATTGATTGCGTTTTTATTAATTAATTTATTGTACTGGAGTATAGGGTTGTGGGTACTCTTTTGAGAGGAAATTTACTCGGGAATATTAAGAACTTTTTTTTTTTTTAATTTTTATATTTTCAAAAATTTTTTGTATTAAAAAATTAATTTGAAAATAAGGTTGTGGGTACGCGTTTGAGAGGGAATCGAGCAGAAAAAACAATAGTCATTTTTTAATTTTTTTTTTTTGGTTCAAAATTTTATTTTTGAAATTTTGAGAAAATGAATTTTTTGAAATATCGGCTTGTGGGTACACTTTTCAGAGGAAATTTATCAGGGACTTTATATGTACGTTAAATTTTCAAAAAAATGCAATTTTTTAAATTCCAAATTCTGAAAATGTGACTAACATAATATAAGCTTGTGGGTACTCATTTTAGAGAAAAATTACTAGAAAATCTAGTATCAATATCAATTTAAAAAAAAAATTAAAATTTGAAAAATTCAAAATTCTGAATAAAAAGTTATTTCAAAACATAGTCATGTGGGTACTCGTTCGAAAGGAAATTGAACAAAAAAAATATTAATCCTGTTAATTTTTCACAAAAAAAAAAAAAAATTTTTTTTTCAAAATTTAAATTTAAAAATAAATTCTTTAAAAATAGTATATTGTAAGTACACATTCTAGAAAAAAAATCAAAAAAGTTTGGAAAATCCAAAAGTGCACACCTTGAACGTTTATGTCACAATAAAATATATAAATTATTAATTTTCATTTTTAATTACAAAATTTTTTAATAAACATCTGGCAAAAAAATCGTCTTTTTTTTAATTTAGTTAATTTTATGACGGCCATAATAAAAAATTATCTGATGGTAAAGTAGAACCTTATGATATCAGCAAAGTTCGATGATAAAAAAAATCATTCCCTATGAAAAAAAAAAAAAATGGCTGCAGTGTGTTTGTTTACATGGTGCCGGTTTTAACAGAAATGATTTATTATAAAAAAAACGAGAACAAAAATTTATTTTTTATGATTTAAATTAGAGTTTATCTATATTTGATGTATTTTTTATAACAATTATACATACTGCATTAAATATTAGGGCTCCAGTAATAATTCATATTGTACTTGATTTAGCCAGTCAATAAAACTCACCGTTAATGTCTATCGATAACTTTAATATGATTGGCTGTTCCGGTACTGGGCACGGGTTCATTTTGGTGTACCAATAGACGAACAGTAAAATTAATATAATAATACTATTTTTTTTCATATTTTTAATATGTTTTCTTGAATTTTATGTCATTCAAGATGAATATACAAAAAAAAAATTATTGAAAAGTAATTCTATGCATTTTCTATAAGCTTAAGACCATTGACTGATTTCTTAGCAAAACCATTAAGAGACATGAAAAAGTCATGAATCCGAGACTAGTGCTCTAATTAACATTTTTTTTTTCATATTTCAAATATTTTCTAAAATCTATTTTATATCTTATTTTTTAACTGAAAGATTAAGGTTTCAAAAAAAGAAAGTTTTATTTAGTTTCATCGCGTACGAGTTGAAATATAATATAATGATTATCAAATCATTCCGGTATTGGGTCTTTTTCCAGTATTGGAACATTTACCTTAATTCATTGAAAAAACTATATTATTATGTTTTTTTTTTTTTACAGAACATGGCACTCTGTTTATCAAGTCTCTCCCCTGAATTGAGTATCTCTCCTGGTTTCTTATCAAACAAGATAAAATTAATAAATTGACTGACCGCCTTGCAGACACATTTAGAATGATTATTTTGATCGAAACATTATAAAATTTAATTAAATTTTCAAATTTTTTATCGTGCTGCTTTTTATCAATACGTGATTTAGGACTTAACTGAGAACGACCCATATACATGAATATCAACATCATGCTTTATATCGTTTTATTAGAAATTGTATAAACATTACATGATCGTGTATCAATAACTTGCTCACTCTTCCATTTTACTAATTTATCATTCTTCAAATTTTTCCTACAAAACAAAACAAAAAAATTACTAAATCATTAAATATTAATTAACACAAAATATAAAATTACCCGATTAAAAAATGAATATAATATTCGTTTAAAATTTCTTCAGCGACTGCAGGAATATCCCGAGGATCTGAAATATTTTCCACAACATCTTCTATTTTTTTGAATGCCTGCTCACTATTTTTATCACCAATTTTGATTGACAAATTTTCAATTATTTCACTATTGCCTATTTTTATATTTTGACAATTATAATAACTCGTTATCCACCCGTACGTTGTTGTCTTCTCAATAAAATACCATTTTTTACGCATCAGCTTTTTAATCTACTCAAAGTAATTATTAATTAGATTTATATTACGATTTAATTATTTAAAAAAAAAAGTTAAATTACTTTATCAATAATGTCAGTTTCAAAATGATTTTCGTTGACTTGTGACATTTTACTGAATTATATTTTTTTTAGAAAAAATAAATATTACTAGAGAGCTTGAGGCCTTCAATAAATCGATTTGTCGCTACGGTTATTATCAAAAGATAATGTGCATTTTAAAATATCATTCAAGTGTACGATATAATGCAAAGTAGTTTACTAATTTTCATAGATTCCTAAAGACTACTATCAATTATTCCAAAAATTAAGTAAATATTATTACTTTTAGGTATAATACGTGACTTATGAGTGAAAGTTAATTAATTTATGGCATAATATCAAAAAGGAAACGGAGAAAAAAATATAGTAAATTTTATTAAAAAATATGAGAATAATAACTAAATTTGGATAGTGATCTTGACAGAAAATCTCCTGTATTGCATATTAATTTTTAGTTATATTTAGTAAATTTTACAATCCCGTTTAGTAAATTTTACTATTCCGTCTGATAAATTTTACTAAATTAGAATGGAAAAAAACAAAAGCTCCTTGAGCTCGAAAACATTGTTGCGAATACATTTTCGAGCTCAAAAATACTATTGTATTCTATTGTTTCAGGAAAAAATCGTTTTTTAGTATTTCTTTCTCCCGCGATATCTTACGAACGAATTAACCGATTGAGATAGTTGAGGCGGCAATCGACGCGTTTTATTATGTTTTAGAGCTGATCAAATTGTATCATTTTACAGCATTTAGTAATTTTAAACTTCTTATCATTCACTCACTACCTGAGTGAAAATATTTCCAATTGAAAAAAAAAAATTTGAAATGATTCCAAATATATATAAATATTTTTTCCATGCGTCCTTGAAGTGAACCTTGTGAGATAGCATCAGTTATTGGGAAAACTTTATGGGTTAAAAATTGATTGGTACACACTTTGGAGGCACTCGATTGCCGGGGTGGACAAAACAAATAGTAAAAAGACATAAAGATCCCTTCAGATAATAGCAAATATAAATATATATTGACACGATCGATTGTCATAAAAAATTTATTTTTGCAGCGATAAGTGTTGTCATAGGTACACTTTGTGTTTCTATGTTTTTGCGAGCATTTGCAAAGCCAGTAATTGTTCTGCTAACGCAGCATACTGACGTACTAGAAAAATTCTCAATTAAAATAAGTTTAGAAACAATATTGTTTGAAAAAGAAAATGTAAAATTTATAATTTGAATTATACAAATTTGATTGTCTTCAATAGGAATTGAAATGATTTAATATTGTGTCGTTATACTGTCAGAATAATGGGCCGTAATAAAATAATATTATTTTATTATTGTTTACTTATCGTCAATGTTTCGTGCAGCAATATAAAAATTTATGAGTCTTCACCCGAAAAAGATTTATCAAAACGTCTCATTAGCGATGCGGTAATTGTTATTATTAATTTAATTTCCTTTAATTTATTTTTAATTGTCGATTGTTTATTAAATTATTCATTTTTACAAATAGAGAGAAATAGTGGAAAAATGTTTTACAAATAATTCAAATCCAATTGTAATCAGTGCTGATTTAATTAATGACGATGACAAAGTTAAAAATCTGTCCGACATTAATAACATAAAATCGTCGTTCATTATCATAAACGAGGATTTCAAGCCAACTAAGATCGAAGGGTACATTCCGGCTTATCCGGCGTATGTCCTTTTATTTAAATCGTTTTCAAAACTGATGGTGCTTATTGAAGAGTTAATGAAATCAAAAATCTGGAGTATCAAGTCTTCGTTTTTTGTTCTCGACACTACGAAAGATCCTCTTTATATTTATGCTCAACCCGTACTAGCAATGCTATGGGAACATGATTTATTATCTTCGTATTACTTGTGTTATAACAATGACAGAGATTCAACAATTGTTTATACTTTAAATCCCTTTACAAATTACGCTCCGTCATTATGGGCGCCAGTTGATACCAGCTACGTATTTATAGAGAAAGATCCAAAGAAAAAAAAATGGACATTCTACAGTTTAAAATATTCGAAAGGTATTTATTGATTATTAGAACAATTGCGTTGTATAGGGGAGAGTGGGGTTGAATTGAATCAAAAATACTTTAACATTTTTTTTTACAAAATTATAATTCATTATATAGACTATTATTTCTCACAAGCACATAACTTAACAAATGATGAAAATTTTTAATAAATACGAAATTGTACAACTGCATTAAATGGTTCAATCACCCTCTTTGCGGGGGCAACTGAACCGCTAGTCGGGAACAATTGAACCAAGAGTATTAAAACCGCAAACGAATGGCTTTCATAAATAATTTACTATTCATCATAGCTCAAAACCAAAATTACAACACTTCTAATAATATTTATTATTTTATATAATATTATATGTTATGCCAATCACTTTTTAAACTTCTGTCAATATAATTGTTTTTTTTTTTTTTTGGTTAGCTTAGCTTGTTTTCACATTCAGTCAAGATGCGCGCGCATGTTTGATGACCACAGTGTGATTTGTGTGGTTCACCCGTCCCCGAGAGTACTGGTTCAATTGACCCCATATAATTTTATTGAAATAATTAGTTTTAAAAAAAATATTCAAGAACCATTTTACTAGAAGTAAAATTAGAAATTTATGACTAATATATGTAAGAAGGTATTACAAAAAAATTTTAAGATTACCTTTAAAAATTACAAAATTATTAAACAATTTGTCAAGAGCTGAAAAAAAAGTTTAGATGCCTAAAAACACAAAAACTTGAATTTTTTTAAATTAAATCATCATATTGGTTCCAAATTTTGCAGGCTACAGTTTAGTGTATTAAAATATAACTCCAAGAGGACGACTCATTTTTATATTTTTTTCGATTTTTTACTCCTTCGATACACGCGCTATACGGTGATTGCTGCACAACACTACTCAATTTTATAGAGTTGGCGTGAATACGAGTGAGACTCTAGAGAAAGCGCGTGTAACGTAGGGTTAAGCTTACTGATTCAATTGCCCCCACTCTCCCCCACATTTCAGAATTTTTTTAGAACTACATGTTTCCGTATATATTTAAAAGGGGCGCGCGAATAGTACGAACTTGCCGAGTATTCGTATTGAATTGAATCGAACTTTTCAGATCGAATAATTTGGATTATTCAAAAGTTTTCGAATAATTCGATAGTTTTCTGTTAAACGACTACCAATTCTAAAAATTCAATAACATTAAAAATTTGAATCAGAAATTTTCGGATTATTTCCGAACTAAACACAAGTAAATCAATTTAAAAAATGCTAACGCGGTTTAATTTAAAACTATATTTAGAAGAATATAAATTATTTCGTAATGAAACGCAATTAAACAGATTCAAAATTTTAGAATTAGCTTCAATTCGGTTTAATTTGGAGTCAGACCCAGAACTTTAAGAATTATTTTTGGACTAGACAGAATTGAACCGAATAGAATTATTTAAATTCTTTTCAAATTGGATAATATACTATTTTTTTACTTCCGAAACCAAACTTTCCATTTAAGAACGGTTATCAGATAATTTTGTCCAAGCTTTTCTATGCAATAAAAGCTCTAAACGTAAAATAAAGACACAGACCCGATGCTTTACTCGATGAACTAGCAAAGTGCACTTCAATTTTTTGATAACTTCCATTTGTTTACGAGAAAAACTTGGACAAAGTTCCCATTTACTGTACAACTGCAACAAAGATAGTACCGTTTATCCAGTTGAGTGCGAATAGAGAAACAAATGAAAACGCGTCTTAATGAAAATTGAATACTTGAAAGTTGATCAAAATTCTCTCGGTTCGAATCAAATAATTTGAAGAGTTGCAAATTATTCGAAAATTTTCGTATTATTCGATTTCTGCGGAATAATCCATTTCGGATTTATAGCCGAATAATCATATTTGATTCAATTCGATTAAAATACGATTCGCACACCCTTAGTACTTACATATTCAATTATAGGTGAAAAAATTTGTCAGAATATAGTTTTTGATAAAACAGAAAACTTAGACCGTTATGAAATAGGAACAATATCTTTTGGCCGATTTCCGCCTGTGACTTCCGATGAAAAATTAAAAATAATGCGAAATTATGTAAAGATAATGACGAATAAAAAATTGACAACATTATACACATTATTTCCGTACATTAACGCGACTTATTCGATCCGTTTTTTTCAACAACATTTTTTCGAAGCAATGATCGACAATGGTTACATTAAACAGTTAGTAAGAACAGAGTCTGATGCCCATGATAAATTAACGCAATTATCAGATACTAACTATCAGTATATGGATATAGTAACACATTATAATGAATATGAATATTTAATATTGACTAAAAAGTCGAACTATTTGACAGTCATCAGCGAAATAACTTACAATCTACAATTTATTGTTCTTTCAATAGTTTTTCTGTTATTGATATTAGTGGTCATATTAATTAATAACACCTTCAGGGTTAGTGAGAGCATTATGGACGTGGTGAGAATGTTGGCTAATATGGGAGTTATGTCTCCAATGGATCGTTTGTCTATGAGAATCATTTACTTGTCCGGATTTCTATTTATATTTATAATAATGCCCGAGTTCCAGGGACAAATATCCGCAATGTTGTCGAAACCCATCCGACGCAACATCGAGTCACTTAAAGATCTTCGAGATAATAAATACCACGTTTATTATCACGAAATTTTAGTGAATGATATGATCAATAAAAAATTGTGGATTACGGACGAGGACAGAGGATATTTGCATCCATCAAATGACACAATTCTTAAAAAATGCACATACCAAGCTCAAAAAAATTCAACTATTGCATGCATCGATGAAAGGTTGGATCTATTAGATGCTGCTTTAAAATTAAAAAATCTACATATTTCGAAAGACGTTATGTTTAGAAAATATTTGGTATACTGGACAAGGAAAGATTGGCCCCTGAAAGATAGAGTCGATAAAATTGGTGCACAATCGGTAGAAACGGGTTTAGTTAATTATTGGCATGATAAACCGAGCAAAGAATATTCGAACAAATTAAAGAAGATTAATAAAATTAAAGAAAAAGAAAAGTATGAGCAGATCGACTTTGATAATTTGGTGTTCAGTTACATGTTCACTGGGGTGGTTTTACTGTGGGGCGTGTTCATTTTTGGAGTCGAACTGCTCTTTCATAAGTATTCAAAACTTCACAGACAAGTTCTGATACGGCGACGGTTTGGAAATAAAAAGTCATTGAGATCGCAACCGAGAATTGTTTTCTTTCCTGGTCGGATGGTTCTTCTTAATAGCCGCGAGTGATTTTTATCTCGGAACCAAGTATCAAATTAGTAGTAAATTTGCTATTAGTATTCACTGTTTGTTATATGTGGATTTGATGATTGCACACAATGATATTTAAAAAAAGGTGTCATCTGCAGGTTTTGGTCGGTGAGTAAATAATCATTTAAACTCCTAAATATCTCAATAAGTATCAACGATACACTAAATATAACTCTGATCTTTTCCATAGAGCATTAAATTATCTACGAAAACGGTTGATTCATTCTTCTTCTCAAAATCGATTCTTGAACCTCTATAAACTCAAAGTTCGATAAGGAATTCAAGCTTCAAAGAATAAAACCGTTGCTTAAAATTTGTAAGTGGAATAAAGGTTTTGTTGCTTGTTATAAACAATTACAAATCAGCGATTTGCATGTATTAAATGTATTGATTAATGAAATAAAACCCAATTATAAAGTTGTTAATCGAAAAACACTTGAAATTTAAAATTTCTCTTAACCGGATTGATTATTGAAAATTATTATAAAAACATCTGTGTAAGTATTGAAATTATTCAATATCGCATATAATATTGTAAGTGATCGAATGCACTAAACATAATAAATTTTATTGCAATTTCAGTTTTGAATCAGATTTTGAAACTTTTAAACCATTTCAAGATTTTTATTAAATTATTATTTTAAAAATTTAAAGCAGTTGCTTTAGGCCCCAAATAACGCCATAAATAATAAAAATTTCCGTAAATTGATAATCGCTTTTTTGTTCAGTATTTAATTTCCTAAAATGAGGCGCTTGTACACTTTGTACATAATATTGATAATTTGGTCACAAAAATACTCGAAGATAAATAATTATCATGCCAAAAAGTATTATTATTTTAACGATTTATTTGCAATTGCCAGTAATGTATCATTCTAGAGCATTCAGTAATTTTAAACTTCTTATCATTAACTCACTATCAACGTTACTATTTTAATTGCTAAGTAAATGGAATACAGCATGAAGTAGTATGAGTCGATACACCGGCAAACAATCGTGTAAGCCGGTTGTAAAATTACAATGACTGCCTTTCCTATAAAAATAATTTTTAAACCGCCTGACCCTGCGGGCAAGCCCCCACACTTTCGCTATTTTCGAGCTCCTTGAGCTTGAAAATATTGTTGTGAATACATTTTCGAGCTCGACAATACTTTTATATGCCGTTGGTTTCGAGAAGAGCGTTTTTTACCATTTTTTTCTCACACGATATCTCTCGAACGGATTGACCTAGTAGCGTTTTATCCAGGAGAAATGAACAATTTGGCAAAAAATACTGTATAAACATTGTAGAGTAAAATAAATCGTCCGATCTGATATCATAACTGCAACATTGGTTTATTTTAGTATAATGGACTAGTAGAATTTATCATTAGGTTAGGTGAGAGTGGGTTTTATGTTTGTTTAATATGCTAGATATTTCATTAGTCGTCACCTCCAGAAAGTACCGATTTCTGATCGATTGATTATATAGAAAAGTCGAAGAAGATTTCTGAATGGCATGGAAGGAATGAGTGTTAATTTTCCGGTATGATCACCTAAGTCATTGTTAGAACTTTAAATGAAATGTGGCTTATGTGTGTCAGAGATATGTGTCGAGTGCTTTCGTATTATTTGAATACAAACATTTTTATTTTAAATTTAAAAATCGATGTCGTTGTTATGGTTTCAAATGGATATACATTTTTTTCAATGCATCCTTGACGTGAACCTTGAAAGATGGAATCAGCTGTTGGGGTTCGTAATTGGTTACAAACAGATATGTACACACCTTGCAAGCACTCGATTGCCTAAGCGGACAGAACAAATTGTAAAAAGACATAAAGATGCCTTTCGATAACAGCGAATAGAGATACTTTGTCACGGTCGCTTGTCATAAAAATTTATTTTTGCAGTAACAACTGTTGTCATAGATTTACTTTGTTTTTCGATATTTGTGTGATCATTTAAAACCCCAGTAGTTATTTTGCTAACGTAGCATACGGACGTACTTGAAGAATTCTCCATCAAAAGAAGTTTATAGAAAATTTATTGTTTACATAAGACAATATAAGATTAATAATTTCAAGTATATTTAATTTGATTGTCTTCAATAGGAATTGAAATGATTTAATATTGTGTCGTTATACTGTCAGAATAATGGGCCGTAATAAAATAATATTATTTTATTATTGTTTACTTATCGTCAATGTTTCGTGCAGCAATATAAAAATTTATGAGTCTTCACCCGAAAAAGATTTATCAAAACGTCTCATTAGCGATGCGGTAATTGTTATTATTAATTTAATTTCCTTTAATTTATTTTTAATTGTCGATTGTTTATTAAATTATTCATTTTTACAAATAGAGAGAAATAGTGGAAAAATGTTTTACAAATAATTCAAATCCAATTGTAATCAGTGCTGATTTAATTAATGACGATGACAAAGTTAAAAATCTGTCCGACATTAATAACATAAAATCGTCGTTCATTATCATAAACGAGGATTTCAAGCCAACTAAGATCGAAGGGTACATTCCTGCTTATCCGACGTATGTCCTTTTATTAAAATCGTTTTCAAAACTGATGGTGCTTATTGAAGAGTTAATGAAATCAAAAATCTGGAGTATCAAGTCTTCGTTTTTTGTTCTCGACACTACGAAAGATCCTCTTTATATTTATGCTCAACCCGTACTAGCAATGCTATGGGAACATGATTTATTATCTTCGTATTACTTGTGTTATAACAATGACAGAGATTCAACAATTGTTTATACTTTAAATCCCTTTACAAATTACGCTCCATCACCGTGGGCTCCAGTTGATACCAGCTACGTATTTATAGAGAAAGATCCAAAGAAAAAAAAATGGACATTCTACAGTTTAAAATATTCGAAAGGTATTTATTGATTATTAGAACAATTGCGTTGTATAGGGGAGAGTGGGGTTGAATTGAATCAAAAATACTTTAACATTTTTTTTTACAAAATTATAATTCATTATATAGACTATTATTTCTCACAAGCACATAACTTAACAAATGATGAAAATTTTTAATAAATACGAAATTGTACAACTGCGTTAAATGGTTTAATCACCCTCTTTGCGGGGGCAACTGAACCGCTAGTCGGGAACAATTGAACCAAGAGTATTAGAACCGCAAACGAATGGCTTTCATAAATAATTTACTATTCATCATAGCTCAAAACCAAAATTACAACACTGATAGAAGGATTTCTTAGTATTAAAAAAGATTTGTTAATATTTAACAAGTTATTTCTTAACGGAGCTTTATTTAAGAAATATTTATTAATATTTAACAAATCATTTCTTAAACATCATTTTTTTGTATTTAATAAATATTTCTTAGCATCTAATAAACGATTTGTTAATATTTAATAAACGATTTCTTTCCATTTAAAAAATGATTTATTAGTATTCAATAAATCACTTTTTAACATTTAATGAATCACTTTTTAATAATTAATAAATGAATATTTCATATTTAATATATTTTTTATTATTTGAACAAATTTTTTTTTCATATTTAAGAAATTATCTATTAACTTATTTATTAAAATTTAATTCATAAAATCACACAGTTCAAGAATATATATCTATATATGTTTTTGCACGCAGCTACACACATTCATTAATATTTATATTTATAAACAAAAATAACTAAAACAACCATCGTATAAAATTTTCTGTTCTTTTAATTTCAAAATACAATTTCATAGTAATTAACACTATAACTAGAATAAACAAATTAAAATTTCTTATATTAAACTACGATGAGAAATAACATAAAATCCGTTTGATAGTACATGTGTTTTTAATGGTTTTATATTTGATTAAAAATGAACTGAATAAAATTAACAAGGCTTCCATATTTTCATATTTATAATATGGATGACAATTTACAAAATACTTCTGATATAAATATTATTTAAGTATATGAGAGCTTCAGTAGTAGGTTACGTTTAACCAACAATGCAAGCTAGAACGGAGTAAACAATATGACGTCGCAACGACACACACATATTGCTCTTTTAATACTTGTACACCACTACAGACTCGTGTGTAGCCCTCTACCGACAAATTCGTCTAAGAAATATTTATTAAATATTAACAAGCCTTGTTTGGTGCTAACAAATATTTCTTTTATGTTAATAAGACTTTGTTAGCATTAAAAATATTTCTTTATAATAAAGAAGTTACTTATTTCATTATAATAAATATTGTTAATAATTACTAAATATTTGTTAAATCCAAAAAAGTCAGTTGAGAAAAATTTAATAAATCAATTTATTACTCCCAAACAAATCCTTCTATCAGTGAACACTTCTAATAATATTTATTATTTTATATAATATTATATGTTATGACAATCACTTTTTAAACTTCTGTCAATATAATTGTTTTTTTTTTTTTTTTTTTTTTTTGGTTAGTTTAGCTTGTTTTCACATTCAGTCAAGATGCGCGCGCATGTTTGATGACCACAGTGTGATTTGTGTGGTTCACCCGTCCCCGAGAGTACTGGTTCAATTGACCCCATATAATTTTATTGAAATAATTAGTTTTGAAAATAATATTCAAGACCTATTTTACTAGAAGTAAAGTTAGCAATATATAACTAATACATGTATGAAGGTATTACAAAAGAATTTTAAGATTACATTTAAAAATTACAATATTATTAAACAATTTGTCAAGAGCTGAAAAAAAAGTTTAGATGCCTAAAAACACAAAAACTTGAATTTTTTTTAATCAAATCATCACATTAGTTCCAAATTTTGGTCAGGCTACAGTTTAGTGTATTAAAATATAACTCCAAGAGGACGACTCATTTTTATTTTTTATTTCAATTTTATAGAGTTGGTGTGAATACGTGTGAGACTCTAGAGAAAGCTCGTGTAACGTAGGGTTAAGCTTGCTGGTTCAATTGCCCCCACTCTCCCCCACATTTCAGAATTTTTTTAGAACTGCATGTTTCCGTATATATTTAAAAGGGGCGCGCGAATAGTACGAACTTGCCGAGTATTCGTATTGAATTGAATCGAACTTTTCAGATCGAATAATTTGGATTATTCAAAAGTTTTCGAATAATTCGATAGTTTTCTGTTAAACGACTACCAATTCTAAAAATTCAATAACATTAAAAATTTGAATCAGAAATTTGCGGATTATTTCCGAACTAAACACAAGTAAATCAATTTAAAAAATGCTAACGCGGTTTAATTTAAAACTATATTTAGAAGAATATAAATTATTTCGTAATGAAACGCAATTAAACAGATTCAAAATTTTAGAATTAGCTTCAATTCGGTTTAATTTGGAGTCAGACCCAGAACTTTAAGAATTATTTTTGGACTAGACAGAATTGAACCGAATAGAATTATTTAAATTCTTTTCAAATTGGATAATATACTATTTTTTTACTTCCGAAACCAAGCTTTCCATTTAATAAAAACTGAATATTTGAAAGTTGATCAGAATTTTCTCGATTCGAATCAAATAATTTGAAGAGTTGCAAATTATTCGAAAATTTTCGTATTATTCGATTTCTGCGGAATAATCCATTTCGGATTTATAGCCGAATAATCATATTTGATTCAATTCGATTAAAATACGATTCGCACACCCTTAGTACTTACATATTCAATTATAGGTGAAAAAATTTGTCAGAATATAGTTTTTGATAAAACAGAAAACTTAGACCGTTATGAAATAGGAACAATATCTTTTGGCCGATTTCCGCCTGTGACTTCCGATGAAAAATTAAAAATAATGCGAAATTATGTAAAGATAATGACGAATAAAAAATTGACAACATTATACACATTATTTCCGTACATTAACGCGACTTATTCGGTCCGTTTTTTTCAACAACATTTTTTCGAAGCAATGATCGACAATGGTTACATTAAACAGTTAGTAAGAACAGAGTCTGATGCCCATGATAAATTAACGCAATTATCAGATACTAACTATCAGTATATGGATATAGTAACACATTATAATGAATATGAATATTTAATATTGACTAAAAAGTCGAACTATTTGACAGTCATCAGCGAAATAACTTACAATCTACAATTTATTGTTCTTTCAATAGTTTTTCTGTTATTGATATTAGTGATCATATTAATTAATAACACCTTCAGGGTTAGTGAGAGCATTATGGACGTGGTGAGAATGTTGGCTAATATGGGAGTTATGTCTCCAATGGATCGTTTGTCTATGAGAATCATTTACTTGTCCGGATTTCTATTTATATTTATAATAATGCCCGAGTTCCAGGGACAAATATCCGCAATGTTGTCGAAACCCATCCGACGCAACATCGAGTCACTTAAAGATCTTCGAGATAATAAATACCACGTTTATTATCACGAAATTTTAGTGAATGATATGATCAATAAAAAATTGTGGATTACGGACGAGGACAGAGGATATTTGCATCCATCAAATGACACAATTCTTAAAAAATGCACATACCAAGCTCAAAAAAATTCAACTATTGCATGCATCGATGTAAGGTTGGATCTATTAGATGCTGCTTTAAAATTAAAAAATCTACATATTTCGAAAGACGTTATGTTTAGAAAATATTTGGTATACTGGACAAGGAAAGATTGGCCCCTGAAAGATAGAGTCGATAAAATTGGTGCACAATCGGTAGAAACGGGTTTAGTTAATTATTGGCATGATAAACCGAGCAAAGAATATTCGAACAAATTAAAGAAGATTAATAAAATTAAAGAAAAAGAAAAGTATGAGCAGATCGACTTTGATAATTTGGTGTTCAGTTACATGTTCACTGGGGTGGTTTTACTGTGGGGCGTGTTCATTTTTGGAGTCGAACTGCTCTTTCATAAGTATTCAAAACTTCACAGACAAGTTCTGATACGGCGACGGTTTGGAAATAAAAAGTCATTGAGATCGCAACCGAGAATTGTTTTCTTTCCTGGTCGGATGGTTCTTCTTAATAGCCGCGAGTGATTTTTATCTCGGAACCAAGTATCAAATTAGTAGTAAATTTGCTATTAGTATTCACTGTTTGTTATATGTGGATTTGATGATTGCACACAATGATATTTAAAAAAAGGTGTCATCTGCAGGTTTTGGTCGGTGAGTAAATAATCATTTAAACTCCTAAATATCTCAATAAGTATCAACGATACACTAAATATAACTCTGATCTTTTCCGTAGAGCATTAAACTATCTACGAAAACGGTTGATTCAATTTTTTTCCTAAAGTCTATACTTGAACTTTCAGAAACTTAAAGTTTGATAACGGATTCAAGCTTTAAAAAATGAAACCTGTAGCCGAAAAATCGAAAGTAGAATAAATTTTGTGTTGCTTGTTATTTACAATCAAAATTCTGCGATTTTCATGTATGGAGTGTATTGATTAATAAATAAAAACCGAATTATACAGTTATCATTTGAAAAAACTTTAGATTAAAAACCTTCCTTAATTAGTTCGTTTAAATGCAATTAAATTAAAACAGCAATGTAAGTATTAAAATTACTCAACATCGCATATAATATTCCATGTAATTAAATGCTATACAAAATAAATTTATCGCACTTTTTATTTTAACCCTCTCCCAGTCGACCTTGAATCCCTACTCTTAATTTGAATCGTACGTCTTATTCCTAAAAGGAGAGAGCTATAGTCTGTTTTCTAGAGAGGGGGTCGGAAAACTGGTAGAAGGGGGTGCCCCTCTACACTACCACATCTAAACTTTTACTCATACAGACTTACGACGGACTTTCATTGGCTCTATCCTTACATGACTCACGCCTAGACTCACCGATACTCCGAGCCGGGAAAGGGTTAAATCAGAAATCTAAACTCTCGAAGCACTCTAAGATTCTTATCAAATAAATGTTTGACAAATTTGAAGCAGCTGCTTTAAACTCGAAATAACTCCATGAACATTAACAATATCGATGAACTGGTAATTGCTTTGTTTGAAGTGCATTTAGTTTTCTACCATTAAGTATCCGTACATTTTTTTACTAAAATTTATCGTTATGTCCCAAAAACACTCGAAACAAATTATTTATCATGCCAAAAAATATTATAATTTTTACGATCCATTTACAATGACTATAATGTAAGATTCTAGAGTATTTAGTAATTTTAAACTTCTTTTCAATAATTTCCCGCATGAAAAAGCTTTATATGTGAAAACATATATGATAAAATATATGAATATTATAATGTGATATATTATACAATATATAAAATAATATTAATATTTTTGCCGTATTAATATATGATAATATATTAAATAAAAATATATTGCTAGAATATATCACCAATATATTTATCAATTTATGACTTTTTTATGTATGTTTTATATATATATTTTAATGTATCTTTTTTTGATATTGATATATTATATTGAAAGTAGTATATTAATTAATATATAGTATTTTTTGTATATGCTTTCCAGTATATTGTAAAATATATGGCACTTTTTTAACTTTTTTTAGGTTATTGCGTTAGTTATTCAGTAAATGCAAGATCAATAAAAAGAAAAAAAAAATAATAAACTTGACTTTCTTTTTTGTGGAATTGTGTAGAAATTGAAAAAATATAATTTTCAATATATTGCGTAAAGTATAAGTTTTAATATATTGGAAAAATGTAATTCCAATATACTGCGAACCATATATATAAGCATATAAATTTATTCATATGTAATTTATATAGAGTCCATATACCACATATATATGGGTCAAATGTATGGAAGTATATATCAAGTTTATTATATTATGCTTATAAATTATATTGGGTAAATATATTATTATAAATATATAATCCAATATATGTAAAAAAAACATATATTTTTCGATATAGATATTTTTGCCGCTATATATTTATCACGGATTCACCATATATTTTTTTATATACTTTTAACAATATATAGCTTTTCCATGCGGGTTGTTATCAACTTCACTTCGTTAATTTCTAAGTAAATGGAATACGGCATGAAGTAGTATGAGTCGATACACAGTCAATCGTGTAAGCCGGTGGTAAAATTACCAGTTACCTTTTCCATAAAAAAATTCATGTAGAATTCTATGAGAATCTACAGAAATCTATATCAGAACGTATACGGCCTTGTAGGAAATTTAGTTCTCTGCAAAAAAGGTCTGTTGTGTAATGCACTTAAAGTTGATAGAAAAAATCTGGGCGTCGGTTGACCCTGCGGGCCAGCCCCATAACTTCCCGCTGTTTTCGACCTCAAAGAGCTCGAAAACATTAGTGTAGATATATTTTCGAGCTCTTCGAGCTCGAAAATGCTATCACATGCAATTGTTTTTTTACGATCTTTTCAAGCTCTAACAAGTTACCTGTTATGCTGAAGTTTGAAAATTTAAGAATTGAAAATCATCAATGAAGCGGTTTTTAAAATTTAGTTCCTGATTATGTTCAGTAAAATAAGTGTATTAAGGCAGAAATCAATGTCAGGGATCAAAATCAAGATTTAAATAAATTTTGACTCATGTAAGAAACAATAAAATATGAAATATCCGATAAAAATATTAAAAACTACGTTTTATCGATTTTTTTGTTGATAATATGATTTAAACTAAAAACCAAGTTCGATTACATTATATGATCGAAAGAAACCATAAAAAAGATGAGTTGGTATGATATCAGGCCCATTTTAGTACGTTATATTATGATTTATCCGGAAAAAATAACATAAAATGTTATTTTTTTAACTTTTCAACGCCGATATCTTTTGAACTAATCAATCGATTTTGATAGTTGACGTGGAAATCGGCGCGATTTATTGAATTCTAGAGCTGATTAAAATTAAAAATCGATCGCGTCAGTCGTTTCGAAAATATTTAGAAAAAACTGTTTTTCACCATTTCTTTCTCCCGTGATAACTCTCGAACGAATTATCCGATTTTGATGTTTGAGGTGGCAATCGACGCGTTTTATTGAGTACTAGAGCCGATTCGATTTTGAAGTCG
Organism: Microplitis demolitor; assembly: GCF_026212275.2. Taxonomy (NCBI): domain Eukaryota; kingdom Metazoa; phylum Arthropoda; class Insecta; order Hymenoptera; family Braconidae; genus Microplitis; species Microplitis demolitor. The sequence goes on from NC_068553.1 coordinate 1,652,969, forward strand.
ATCGTATAAGTCGTTTTTGAGAAATCAATAAAAAACTAAAAAAAAAAATTTTTTTTTTTTCGTAATTCGCAAATATTTTCGAGTCTATTCGATCAAATAATCTGAAATTTTCAGGGACGCTGATGGCCAACAAGCTCTTTCTATTGCCACCTCAACCATCCAAATCGATTTATTAGTTCAAAAGTTACAAAGAGTTTACACACACACACACACACACACACACACACACACACACACACACACACACACACACACACACACACACACACACACACACACACACACACACACACACACACACACACACACATACACACACTCGGACATCATTCTGAAAATAGTCAGAATAGTTTCCTAGGACCTCAAAACGTCGACATCTGATGAAAACTCGATTTTCGAAAATCGGGGTGAAAACAATAACTTCCCGAAATTTTTGAAAGTCGTCAATTTTCTTAGCGGGAAGTTAAAAAAGTTACAGACATTTAAATTTAAAGAGAAATTGAAACTTCGATATGAAAAAAATTTTTTGTTCTTTATTCGTTAATTAGCAGAATTTCTTTTTTTGTTTTTATTATTTCGCAAATAATATTTTTCTTTCTAGCTGTATTGAAAAGAGTCTTGGGACCTTTTTTTAAGGTAAATAAGTTTTAAGAAGATATCTGAGAAGCTAGTACGAAATCAGTGCTAATTTTCCCGTATGATAATCTAAGTAATTATTAAAATTTGAAATCACATGAAGCTTTGTGTGCCAGTAATAATGTGCCGAGTGCTTTCGTGTTCTTTGAAGACGTAAATATTTTTATTTTAAATTTAAATATCGATTTCGTTGTTATGGCTTAAACATATATGCATATTTTTTCAATGCATCCCTGACGCGGACCTTGAAAGATGGAATGAGCTGTTAGGAGACTTTATGAGTTACAAATTGATTGGTACACACTTTGCAAGCACTCGACTGTCGACGTGGACAGAACAAATAGTAAAAAGACATAAAGATGCCTTTGGATAACAGCAAATATAAATAGCTGTTGGATAACAGCAAAAATATAGCTGTTGTCATACACTTTGTGTTACTATATTTTTCCGATCATTTACAAAGCCAGTAATTGTTCTGCTAATGCACCCGGGTCGAAAAATTTTATCTGTTTTTAATCAACTAAAAATTTTAAGTTATTTTTATTCAATTTTATTTTTTATTTATATTTAATTAATATGTGAATTTTAATCTAGTTTTGCCCTTACTATTCCTTATTTAGACTATTTTCAGATTTATTTTCAATAATTTTTGGTCTGTTTTTATTCTTATTTAGATCAAAATCAGACTTTTTCTGTCAATTGTTTTTAGTCTGTTTTTGTTTTAATCTAGATCAAAATCAGACTTTTTCTGTCAATTATTTTTAGTCTGATTTTGATCTATATTCGATCAAAAACAGATTAAAATTTTTTTGTTATAATTATAATGATAAATAATATAAAGAAAAAAATTAATGAAAGTTTGATATTTTTTTACACATTGAAATAAAATAATATTTATTTAATAAATAAATTAGCCTCAATTAACATATAGATATTACTTTAAAAAAATTTAACATTATCCTCCTTCTTTTCTTCTGATAGTGCACCCTAGTAACTGAGACTCTCTTTGAACATACATTCTGAGAATGATCAACTATTTTTCTCTGGCTTCTTCTACCTCCAACTTATTCAATTCCTTGTCATCATCTGTTAGATATTTTTATAAATACAGAAATTTATTATTATAAGTTTATATTCAAAATGAAAGAAAATCTTAATTTAAAGAATAATTGGTGAAAAACCTTGCCATTAAAAAATGAATTATTCTAAGGAACTCAAAGATTGTGCGACACTGAGTAATCTTAATTAAAAAAAAAAAATTACGTGACAAAATTTTTTTTCAATTATTTGCTTCATTAAAAGCGTTATATAAAAGCAATAAATTTGAATTCAAAAAATAATTAAGAAAAACAATTATCATTTCCATTTATGGACAAAATTAATTACTACATGATTTATTAAAAATAACAAGAATGAATAAAGTTCAATTAAACTTACTGCTCATGGAAAGTGATTCGGGATTATCTAGATATAGAGGATTATTTTAATTTTCTTGATATTTGAAACGTGCTGTTGCTATTTCGTATTAAAATATCACAGAGGAATATTTCGATAAGGTTTTTAATGTCAGAATATTTTTAGATTTTATTCAGTGAATTAAAGAAATTTTTGTTGAGATTTTAACGCCAATTTTACTACTTTCGTTGAATATTATTAATATTCTATCAAGACAACTTAAAAATATAGCTGTCAGATAATCATTAACTGCCGACATTTTTAAACAAAAGGCACTAAGTAAATAGTAAACAAAAAAAACTCCATTCTCGATCTTAGAATACTTTTTATAAATTTTTTCTAGACATAAATAAAATTATTATGTCCACGATTTAATCTAGTTTTGTCCTTGCACAATTTCAGAATCAAAATTTTTCTAAGTTCCAGAATTAATCTATTTTTGTCCTTCTGTATTGCAATTGTTTTTTAAAACAGCAGATCAAAAACAGCTTAAAATTTTTATAAAAGATCAAAAACAGATCAACTAGTTCAAATACAGACCAATTAGTCCAAATGCAGTGCAGTTAGACCAAAATCAGACCAAATATTTCGATCCGGGCAGCATACTGACGTACTAGAAAAATTCTCAATTAAAATAAGTTTAGAAACAATATTGTTTGAAAAAGAAAATGTAAAATTTATAATTTGAATTATACAAATTTGATTGTCTTCAATAGAAATTGAAATGATTTAATATTGTGTCGTTATACTATCAGAATAATGGGCCGTAATAAAATAGTATTATTTTATTATTGTTTACTTATCGTCAATGTTTCGTGCAGCAATATAAAAATTTATGAGTCTTCACCCGAAAAAGATTTATCAAAACGTCTCATTAGCGATGCGGTAATTGTTATTATTAATTTAATTTCCTTTAATTTATTTTTAATTGTCGATTGTTTATTAAATTATTCATTTTTACAAATAGAGAGAAATAGTGGAAAAATGTTTTACAAATAATTCAAATCCAATTATAATCAGTGCTGATTTAATTAATGACGAAGATAAAGTTAAAAATCTGTCCGACATTAATAACATAAAATCGTCGTTCATTATTATGAACGAGGATTTCAAGCCAACTAAGATCGAAGGGTACATTCCTGCTTATCCGGCGTATGTCCTTTTATTTAAATACATAATATTTACTCCAGAATTTTTAACAAGGCTTTGAAAAAGTATTAAGGGAAAGCTCAAAGGGTTTCATTTATTCAATAAATTAGTGCAACAGCATTATCAGCGGAAGAATTAGTAATTCAAAATGTATATGACTGTAATCTAATTTATTTATTATTTTAAATCACAGTTACAGAAAATTCAAGATAACACTTCGTTTATTACAAAAATTTCAAAATTCAAATTATTTCCAAGCAGACAAGTTAAAATTGCGGTTGAAGCAAATTAATATATAATGGAAAATTATCATTTTTAATTACGCAAATGGTAAAATTTCATTGTTAATAACAGAGTATTTAGAATAATGCGTGAAAGGTTTCATTTTAACAAACGTCTTACAAATATAACGCATGGTAGGAAATGATTTCATCTTCTGATAATGACTTCAGAAGTTTTTACAGAAAAAGTTTCAGATGATCTCGAAGTTCATTAGTTCTATTCAACGACATGTATGATAAAAACACGAAACGCCAATCCATAAATAAATATGTCGTTGCAAAGAAACTCACGCGATATTTTATTAGAAATTACAATTGTTCAGTGAGAATGGCGATTCGTCTAACGGTAGACGCGATTGTCTCTCTTATCATCAATTTTCTCATCTCTAACTTTTTCGCACGTCTATCTAAAAAATTTAATATTTTTTTAATTAAAACTTCGATACCAAAAATAATGATCGCCCAAGCCAACGCAAGTGTCATTGAAATGTAAGCTAGTTCGAAATCTTGGAGATCCAGTTGATTATATTTCATTAATGCCTTGATTCTTTCAATTTTTCGTTTTCGTTCTAACAAAATCTTATGAAACTCGCGTCTCTCCGCATAATTTAAATGACCGGTTTCAAACAATTTAAGTGCAATCTTATTGATTTTTTTATTTAATGGGAAATTTCTAGCAGTTAAAAAACCGTGACATTTGTGAGAAATTTTTCTTGAATAGTGTAAATTTTTGTCAATTTGTTCAAGTTCGGTATAGTCAAGTATACAAGCAGCAGAGGAATCATTTCGAACGTATTTCAGACAAGCATCTTGATCTTTTTTTTTTAAAAAAACATGCACAAAGTGGTTAAAAGCATCATCATCCCATGGCTGATTTTCACGTAATTTGTTTGTGATCTCGTTAGAACGGAAATAAATGCGGTAATTATGATCTATCAAATCCCTCAAACTTTGGACATTTCTATCACCGGGTCTACTCAAGAGCGAAGTGACTTGCCCCTGTAACACCGGATTAAAAATCAATGCAAATAATGTTGCGCTCATGAAATTGATACGCATTGAAAATCGAAGAATTGGAGTTGATATTCCTATGTTGAGAAGAAACGCTAAGAGATCTAAAATGGTCGCACTGAAATCGTACCGGTTATTAAGAAACATTATTAAAAAAATAACTATTAGAATAATTGATGACATAGTTATTCTTTCCCAAGTAAAAAAACTGTCAATAACTTGATCGAGAGTTGGTACAAAACTGTGTTTTTGTGTCACTATAACGTATCCTCCTTGCTCGTAGTAAGGTATAATGTTGTAATCATTCGGCGTTAAATAGTCCAATGGCAATGGGTCGCTAGCAGATGTTTGCAAATGTCCACGTGTCGCATCGCTATAATATCCAACAGAGGTAATGTTCATTGCTAACCATAAATTTTCATAGAAAAATTTTGATTTTCGTAAATGCTGCATATCGTAGGACAAATCGTTAAGCTTGTATCCGTTTAAGAACTCTGCTTTGTCAAAAGTTATACTTGAACATATTCCAGCGTCTGAAATTATATAGAAATAATGATAAATATATGACTTATAAAAATATCATACACTGTAAAAAAAAAGCTGTCTTAAAAATGGACTTATTTCAACTCCACGTGGTGTTAAAATGAAATTACAGAGGTGTAAAAGAGGCGTGACTCAGCGGTGTTAAAATACCAGTGCTAAATCGGTGAAAAAGCGGGGTAGACTGTGTCCACTCAGAGTATCAACTTTGGGAAGCTTATAAAACGCAAAAAATATCTTGATAAAATCACTACTAAATCACAATTACAAAATGGCACAAAATCACTGTGAATTCACTATGAAATCACCGTAAATACACCGTTAAATTACGGTGAAAGTGAATTCACTGTGATTTCACTGTGATTCCAAGTCCGCGAAGGATTGATCAAAGCGGAATAAATGTGACTCTATAAATAAATTATTTTATTCAATCGATAATATAAAGGCTTTCATCCAACTACAATTCAATATTTTGTAACCATTACATTTATATTCTTAAGCTTTTAACGCTTAATCAATTTTTTATAATCAAGTAAAGATTTTAATTCAATAAAAATGATTTTCTTGAGACAAACTCGTTTTTGTTGGTTCGATCGAATTTAGTTTCACTGAAGAGGAAATTTGTCAAACTCTTAGAGAGTTTGATGTCAGTACCTTATTTTTACAGTGTGGAAATGAAGTCGTTCGTTTCTCGCATGAGAAAATAAGTATTAAAAATGAGCGCATGCGCCATTCTTCCCACAACAAAGGGAAAAATTCAAACATTCTGGTGCAGATCTAATAAAAAATAGTATACACACGAAGGAAGTTAGTATGTCCCAACCCGCGTGCTTTCACCTTCGGCTAGTGTAGGAAATCACACACGTGGGTTGAAATATCTTACTCTCCTCCTTCGGTCCATAATATACTACTCCAGCACCATCGAATAACGTGTATTTACAATATTTATTACTTAAATTAATAAATTTCTAAGTCAACTTTTCTGGTACATAAATAAATCAAAGTAATCGATCCTTACCGTTAATGAACGACATTCTATAGATTGTGCATACGTCACATGATTTTTCTGGAATTTCTACTTTTTCCCAAGGTTCAGGAGCTCGATCATCGAAAGGATTCATGGTATAGATCATCGTATTATTGTCAAATTCATTGGGGCATAAGAAATATGATATCAAAACTTCGTGATTCCAGATCCATCACAACGTTTTTGATGCATCGCCGCACTGGTTCCCAGCAACCAAAAATAGCGTTGTGCTGCTCCAATAATTCAAAATTTCGAACTGTTCTCTGAGGTAATTGTTTGCTGGTGAGACACTCTGAGGAAAATATAACTGGTTTGTAATACGAAAATATCATCGATAATCAACACCTTAACTATACAATAGTTACAGAAACAATTTAACAACATTATTCTATACTTATTAAAAAAATTAAAGGAACAAAAAAATTTTATAAATTTTTTAGTGATTTTTGGAAGGCTGTATTTTCGTTAAAAATGATCGAATGGAAAAAATAAAAAAAAGCAAATAGAAGCTTGAAATCTCTAATTTAAAGATTTTTCAGACAAATAATTTTCTGAGCCACGGTTTTTGCAGAGTCATAATAAATGGGTCGAGACAAAATTTTTTCTAAATTTTTTAGTTTTGTTCTTTAGGTCTACGGGGCCGGGAAAATCTTTTTCAAAAAAACAAATACATGGCTCATTTAAGAAATCTATTCAGCTACAAATTGCTTTTTTTTTTCTGTACGACAATTTGCTGCTGATATATCAGCCTTTAAATGAAACAGGATCCTTTCTTGTTTGATTATCGATATCTCAGTAACTAATGGTCACACAATAATTCAAATGGTGGTTTAAGAAACTTGAATAAAATGCCTACAAACTCAATTTTTGATTTTTTGAAGACAAAATTTTTTTTTCATCCTCAATATCAATTTGAAAAACCCACAAAAATTTGCCATTTTCTGGTTTTTTACTCAACTCATCGCTACTTTGCAAATATTGATGGAAAGGTTAATGTTCCCAGATGATTTTACAGCTTAATGTACCCCCAAAAACCCTGGAAATTTTAAGACTGATCCATTGAACCGTTTGTCTAGGCCCACATGGCGCATTGGGTGGATTTCTACATAGTTTTTTTATAGAAATATTAATCTGTTCTTTTATTTATCTATGCGTATTTATAGACGACAGGCATCGAAATTCGCGTATTCCGAATTCTGTAGACAGCAAGATTCCAATATGAATTTCCTGTGAAGAAATCCATTTAACAAGTACCTATGTCAAGCTTTTATATAGGAATCTAGATACCCATAGTTTACTACAAGGATTCTTATACAAATCTATACATTTCTATATTAACTTCAATCGATTCTACAAAAATCCATACTTTACGATATGGATTCTTATTTGTTCCAGTACAATCTACAAGGATTTTTTAACTTCTCGCTAAGAAAATTATTAATTTTCAAAAATTCAGGAAGTTATTAGTTTCACCCCGATTTTCGAAAATCGAGTTTTCATCAGATGTCGACGTTTTGAGGTCCTAGGAAGCTATTCTGACTATTTTCAGAAGGATGTCCGAGTGTCTATATGTATGTGTGTGTTTGTGTGTGTATAGATGTAAACTCTTAATATCTTTTTGATGAACAGACCGATTAAAATGTTTGAGGTGGCAATCAAAAGAGTTTGTTGGCCGTCAACTTTTCTGAAAATTTCAAATCGATCGATCAAATAGACTCTAAGATATGGAAGAAAAACAAAAAAAAAAAAAAATTTTTCAGTTTTTTTCAAATTTTTCAGAATTGGCTGAATCGATCAATTCCAAAATCTATTCAGCACAAGAATTCAATAAAACGCGTCGATTGCTGCCTTAACCATCTCAATCGGTTAATTCGTTCGTATCGTGGGAGAAAAATGCTAAAAAACGCTTTTTTCCGAAAACAATGGCATACAACAGTATTTTCGAGCTTGAAGAGCGGGAAGTTTTAGGGCTGGCCCGCAGGGTCAACCAATAAGCAGATTTTTTTTTGGGCATTAGTTGAAAATACTAAATTATTATATTTGTAACGTTAATAGATACCTTGAAGGAGTAATCTTTGGTGTAATCGGCTGACAGAATAATCGTTGCAAAAGATGGATAAGCAAGAAAATTCAAACCTTTGTAGTTTTGCCAGTATAAATATTCATCTATTGTTATAACAGAAATATTTCTTCCCCCATTGTCTGTGATTCCGTGAAAAGCTCCAACCAAATCTTTACTTATAGCCACAGGATTCATTCGATTGAAAAAACACAATTCTAGTAACTTTCTCTGTTCAAAGTAAATAATTTTATTAAATAGTCATTTATTGTTCGTATTATGTGAAATCTAACTTACCGTGTGATTTTGCGAAATCGGAATATCGTTAATTGCTGAAGATGAAAAATTTAAATATTCGATGAGGTGGCTTTGGACTGCACTCACACATAAAAAACACATAATTATCTCCACCATCCGCTTCATTATGATGATTTGAAATTATTTAAACTGTTTTATAAATTAAAATTTTATGTCTACAATTATTTATTAAGCTAAGGAGTGAAATCAATAAATAGATGCCGGCTAAATACGTGTCTGCTCTCTTTGACTCTCTTGCTGTAACTAACGCAGTAAAATAAATAAATGAGTAATATTTTCTTTTGCGATGTTGCAAAGGATACGTGTCCATCCGTAATTCGATTGTTGCATGTGTGAGCTTCTAATTTAATGCACATTCACTGTTTTTGCGTCTATGGTCAACTGTCCCTTTTAAACATTGTTGCTGTGCAAGAAATCGATTTGCAAAAAAATATTTACTGACCTACATATTTTATGCAATTTCAATTACGATATTAGAAAAACTATTATGAATTGAAAATATTTAAATATCAGTTTTTAATTTTAACGGCAATCATTGACTGGGCGAATCGCCAGTCTTGAAGACTGAAACGAAGTATCACTTGAATAAAAATGTATTTTTAGTTGAATTTTTTTTTTTTTATTTAAGTGCACAACTACAAAAAGTTTAAAGTTACAAGATTCTTATAATTGTCGGCAATAATTATTTTCACAAAGATGAACATTCATTGCCTAAAAATTAGGGGTGTGCGAATCTTGTTCAGATCGAATCAAATCGAATCGAATAGTTGTAGTCAAGTCAATATTCGAGTCGAATATCGAATATTTTGTAATATTAGAATAGTTCAAAAGATTCGAGTAGTTCGAAATTTTTCCGAATCTTCGGTGAATAATATTATTGCATCTGAGAAATTTAGTATTTATGACTTTCTCTAATTGAAAAACTATGATATTATTATATTTTTACCTAAAATTAGTTCATAGGATCATAAATTAAATGAACGTGAGATTGAAAAAAGTTCGGATTTTTTTTTAACTATTCGGACATTTCGAATTTTCAAGGCAAATTGAATCGAACAATTCGCGAGTATTTGCACACTCCTATGAAAAATTAATCAATTTATGTTAGACAATTTTCAAAAATCCCGCCCACTACACGGAAAGATTAGAACCCAAGTGGTTACTGTTCTGCACCCGACTCAGTACGGTTCTAGAAAAAAATGAAAGAAAATTGAGTTAGCACCCGACTGAGTGATGTGCGCACACGACTCAGTCAGGTTCTGCACAGTAACCAGTGTGGTGCTGCACCACAATCGGAGCACAGTAACCAGTCTGGTGCCGCACATGAATGACTCGGGTGCAGCACACGAATAAGTAATGTCTTGAGAATTCTCAGCCGAAGATTTTCGAGCACACTACTGACTAATGTGTGTCACACGAATAGTTACGGTTCCGCACCGTAACTATTCGGGTGCTGCACGCGAGTCAGTATGGTCTGAGATTGTAAAATTTCTTTCAGATGCTTAGCAAGTTGCGTGAAAAGAATATGTAAATTTAGTCGTCTTAATTATTATTTAATATTTATCTACATTCAGTGTTCAATACCGATTGGATTTATAAATATTTAGGTAAGTATGTACATATTACAAATGTTGTTAATAGTCGTTTATGTATGGTATGCTGTGTTGACTTTGTGTAAATAATAATTAAGACGACTAAATTTACATATTCTTTTCACACACACTTGCTAAGCATCTGAAAGAAATTTTACAATCTCAGACCATACTGACTCGCGTGCAGTACCCGAATGGTTACGGTGCGGAACCGTAACTATTCGTGTGACACACATTAGTCAGTAGTGTGCTCGAAAATCGGCTGAGAATTCTCAAGACATTACTTATTCGTGTGCTGCACCCGAGTCATTCATGTGCGGCACCAGACTGGTTACTGTGCTCCGATTGTGGTGCAGCACCACACTGGTTACTGTGCAGAACCTGACTGAGTCGTGTGCGCACATCACTCAGTCGGGTGCTAACTCAATTTTCTTTCATTTTTTTCTAGAACCGTACTGAGTCGGGTGCAGAACAGTAACCACTTGGGTTCTAATCTTTCCGTGATATGTGACTAATACTCTGCATTAGTTTTTGTATTATTTTATAACTTAATTATTGTCATTTCACTAAAATATAACTTTTGCATAACCAAAAATATACAGGACAGTTTTAAATAATAAAATTTGCTAAGTTTTGAATAAGCGAAAAAACCGGAAAATTTGAATTAAAAAATAAAAAATTATGTAAATAACTTATTATTTATATTTTTCGGGTTATATTTCCATTCATTGTAATGCAAATTGATGGTGAAAAAGTCGAAAAGCTTTATTATCAATATTCTCGGGTCGCTGATAGTCATGATTTCACAAATATAAACTATTGCTGCCGCGGAAAGAAAAAAAATTTGAAATAAAAATTCAAATTTCGATGATTTTTTATATTTTCAAAATTCATGAGCGACCACTTGAAAATTTTTTATCGTCGATTTTTAGAGAGGCTTCTTAAACCATTGTAAGCCAACAAATTTTTATAAGAGACTCGAAAAAAAAAAATAGTCGGTTTTTTTGGGCCACCCTAATATAGATATACATTCAACATTGCGTGATTCGTTTTGTTCTACCAGGGAGTCCTATTTTAGATTTTCTTTATATTTATTTATAAATTTCTATTTATATTTACATATTATAATGCAAGAAATATTTAATATAATTTTTCAAATTACAAAAGATTCTATAAAATAAAAATCTATTCGATCTCTATCTCTAATGTCTAATCCCTTGCAAATTGCAATTCACCCCCACCACTCGAGTACCCGACAGGGACAGCCCTAGTTTCAGCAGCTCAGCTGTTATTTCTACCCAACCACTAAGCGCCACCTGTCAGTAAAATTTTGAACTTCTAGACTTCTTTCTATTGATGGTAAATATTTTCCATTACCGTAACTAGCTTAGAACTTCAGTCCCCTGTCGCTGTTCTACTGCGCTCATGACATGTCCACGTACAATTTGTGCTTTGCATATAATATACTCATATATAAATTATAAATAGATATATATAACTGTCAGTGCACGTGTGGCAAAATAAGCCGAAATAAATTAGATTTATTTTATTTATTTATTTATTATAAATTACTGTATTAGGGTACGTATGAAATATTTTGAAAATTTTTGACATAAGAAATTTTGAGTGAATAAAAAAAAAAAGTAAATATTTCCTGGTTATTGCATCATATATTTACTAATAATTAAGATTTTTTTTTTTTATCAGAAAAATGAGTAAACGTACGCAGCCACTTTGGGAAAAACCCTCGAATGAAAACAAGCCGAAATTAAAACTATTTAATAGTTTGACGAGACAAAAAGAAGAATTTGTACCGCAGTATGGAAATCGTGTTCTCTGGTATAGTTGTGGCCCGACTGTTTATGATGCATCACATATGGGTCACGCGAGGTATTTTCCTCATTAATTTTTCCATTTATTGAAAAAATGAAAATTATGAAAATTTGTTATTTTGAACAAAGAAAAATGGACTTAGTATTTATAAAGCTGATGAAATTTCCTGTCGAATGAGTACCCACATCGATATGGTTTGGAAAATCAATTTTTTATTGACTCCAAAAATTTAATTTTTAAGATTTTGAGAAAATAATTATTTTTATAGATAAATGAATCTTCTCAGGAGATTGCTGATGAAATTCTGCGTTCATTGAGTACCCACATCAATATATTTAGAATAAGTGAATATTCATATGTATGTATATATTTATATATACACATATTTTTGATAGAAAGCAAATATATCGATGTGCGTACTCAAACTTCATAAAATCACCTCACCAATTCAGCTGTCAACATCAAAATTCATTTTGAATCATTCTATAAATTATGTGATCTATAAAAAATTTTTTCCAATTTTTTTTTTTTTTTTTTTAAACGAATCAAGTCTTAGTATTCTTGAGACAATTTTACTTCAAATGAGTACCCACAAAGCTATATTTAAATAAGTTTTTTTTTCGCTCCAATTACTTATTTTTTTTAATGACCCATTTTACCCGCGTTTTTTTTTCTCACTCAAACCTAGTGATGTGGGTACTCAAACTTCACGAAATCACCTCTAGAATCTATTCCTTAGACCAATTTTCCCCCACCTGCTATATTTCTAGATACTCTATTAATAATACGATATTTTCAGATCGTACATCTCTTTCGACATCTTGCGTCGTGTCCTCTCAGACTACTTCAACTACGACGTGCTCTACGTGATGAACATAACCGACATCGATGACAAAATAATAAAACGCGCTCGTCAAAATTATTTATTTGACTGTTATCTAGAAAAAAATTCATCTAACCTAGAGCAAATACTCCAAGACACTAACTCAGTAATGACGAACTTATCATCGTCTATTCACGATGTTACTGATCCAGATAAAAAAACAATGTTGTCATCGATGTTGGAGAAAATTCGCGGGTCCATTGAAAATTTAGAAAATTCATTAAAAAAAAATTCAAAGTCAGACATTGAAATTTATCAGGCCCAATTATTGAGCAATGCACGTGACGCAATCGCGGATTGGTTGGATAAAAAATTAGGCGCGACGATTTCTGATGAAAATCATGAAATTTTTGAAAAATTGTCACAGCACTGGGAGCTTAAATTTCACGAGGACATGGACGCGCTCAATGTTCTGAGGCCCAATGTGCTGACGAGGGTCAGTGAGTACGTACCGGAAATAATTGAATTTATAAATAAAATAATTGACAATGGACTCGCGTATGTTTCCAATGGATCAGTTTATTTTGACGTCAATAAATTTGACGCTGACAAAAATCATTCGTATGCCAAATTAGTCCCAGAAGCTTTTGGGGACGTCAGCAGTTTGCACGAAGGCGAAGGTGATTTAAGTTTGGGTGCTGATAAGCTTATGGAGAAAAAGTCACCGAATGACTTTGCGTTGTGGAAAAGTTCTAAGGCTGGAGAACCTGCTTGGCCGAGTCCTTGGGGCAAAGGGAGGTAATTTGACTTTTAAGTTTTTCTAAGGATTTTTTTTTTAACAGCTTGTAAAGCTTGAAATAATGGTTTGAGGAATTCGCGGGATAAGACTTTTTTGTAGGAAATTTTAAGGGCTACAAAAAAGGTCCTTATAAATTTTTCAAAATTTTTTATATTTTGAAAATTATTTTAATTTTTTCTCATTTAAATTTAATTTGATAGATTTTTAATTTTCTGAGGCTGGTAGGGCTTAAAATATTGATTTTAAAAATTTGCGGGATAATACTTTTTTGTAGAAAATTTAAAGGGCTACAAAAAAGGTCCTCACAAATTTTCCAAAATTTTGAATATTTTAGAAGTTATTTTAATTTTCAACATCAAGATAAAAAGATTTTTCGATAAAAATTCAACGAGCGAGTTTTTGAAGTTTTAGAAGCTCATAGGACTTAAAATATTGATTTTAGAAATTCGCGAGATTAGACTTTTTTGTAGGAAATTACAAGAGCTACAAAAAAGGCCCTTACAAAATTTTCGGAATTTTAAATATTTTAAAAGTTATATTAATTTGAAAATTTTTGTAGCCATTAAATTAAAAAGCTTTTGAATTTTTAAAAGCTCATAGGGCTTAAAATGTTGATTTTAGCAATTCGTGAGATTAGACTTTTTTGTAGAGAATTTCAAGAGCTACGAAAAAGGTCCTCACAAATTTTCCAAAATTTTGAATATTTTAAAAGTTATTTTAATTTTCAACATCAAGATAAAAAAATTTTTCGATAAAAATTCAACGAGCGAGCTTTTGAAGTTTTAGAAGCTCATAGGACTTAAAATATTGATTTTAGAAATTCGCGAGATTAGACTTTTTTGTAGGAAATTACAAGAGCTACAAAAAAGGCCCTTACAAAATTTTCGGAATTTTAAATATTTTAAAAGTTATATTAATTTGAAAATTTTTGTAGCCATTAAATTAAAAAGCTTTTGAATTTTTAAAAGCTCATAGGGCTTAAAATGTTGATTTTAGCAATTCGTGAGATTAGACTTTTTTGTAGAGAATTTCAAGAGCTACGAAAAAGGTCCTCACAAATTTTCCAAAATTTTGAATATTTTAAAAGTTATTTTAATTTTCAACATCAAGATAAAAAAATTTTTCGATAAAAATTCAACGAGCGAGCTTTTGAAGTTTTAGAAGCTCATAGGACTTAAAATATTGATTTTAGAAATTCGCGAGATTAGACTTTTTTGTAGGAAATTACAAGAGCTACAAAAAAGGCCCTTACAAAATTTTCGGAATTTTAAATATTTTAAAAGTTATATTAATTTGAAAATTTTTGTAGCCATTAAATTAAAAAGCTTTTGAATTTTTAAAAGCTCATAGGGCTTAAAATGTTGATTTTAGCAATTCGTGAGATTAGACTTTTTTGTAGAGAATTTCAAGAGCTACGAAAAAGGTCCTTACAAATTTTCCAAAATTTTGAATATTTTAAAAGTTATTTCAATTTTTAACATCAAGAAAAAAAAATTTTTCGATAAAAATTCAACGAGCGAGCTTTTGAAGTTTTAGAAGCTCATAGGACTTAAAATATTGATTTTAGAAATTCGCGAGATTAGACTTTTTTGTAGGAAATTACAAGAGCTACAAAAAAGGCCCTTACAAAATTTTCGAAATTTTAAATATTTTAAAAGTTATTTTAATTTGAAAATTTTTGTAGCCATTAAATTAAAAAGCTTTTGAATTTTTAAAAGCTCATAGGACTCAAAATATTGATTTTGGAAATTCGCGAGATAAGACTTTTTTGTAGAGAATTTCAAGAGCTACAAAAAAGGTCCTCACAAATTTTTCGAAATTTTAAATATTTTAAAAGTTATTTTAATTTGAAAATTTTTGTAGCCATTAAATTAAAAAGCTTTCGAATTTTTAAAAGCTCATAGGACTTAAAATATTGATTTTAGAAATTCGCGAGATAAGACTTTTTTGTAGAGAATTTCAAGAGCTACAAAAAAGGTCCTTATAAATTTTTCGATATGTTTGATATTTAACACAATATTCTGATTTCAAAGTCATACAAACTTTTTCTAAAATTTCATTCACTTTTCCTTGTATAAAAAAATAAAAATTAATTATTACTTATTAATCTAATTAATATATTAACAGACCAGGTTGGCATATAGAGTGTTCAGTAATGGCCAGCGCTATCTGCGGCTCGAGCATGGACATTCACACCGGCGGTGTCGATTTAAAATTCCCGCACCACGATAATGAATTAGCTCAATCAGAAGCTTATTATAACAATGATAACTGGGTCCGCTACTTTCTGCACTCAGGACACTTGACAATAGCCGGCTGCAAGATGTCGAAGTCACTAAAAAATTTTATTACTATCAATGAGGTCCTGAAGAAACACACCGCGAGACAATTGAGACTCGCGTTCTTGCTCCACTCGTGGAAGGACACTCTTGATTACAGCGAAGGTACCATGGAAATGGCTGTACAGTATGAAAAATTTGTTAATGTAAGTACATATTAATTTTTACAGCCGCCAAAAATATTCAAAATTAATTAATTAATTAGAAATTAAAAAACCGCGAAATTTAAATTTTTAAATTTTTTCGCGGGGAAAATTAATAACATGGGTGTGTTTCGGATCGAGAAAAGTGTGATCTTTTAAATGAGACCAATCACGTTTCTTAATTTTAAGAACTTCGAAAGTTATAAATTTTTTAAATTTAAAAATTTTAAGCCGCAATTTTTTTTTTAATTAATCAAAATAATTATTTAATTGCAGGAATTTTTTTTGAACGTCAAGTGCCGCATTCGGGATCTTGGAGCTGGAGTAACTTTACAAACTTTCAAAAAGTGGGGTGACTTGGAACTGGCACTGAACTCAAAATTTTCCCGCGCAAAAGACAACGTCCATAAAGCACTATGCGATAACATTGACACGAGGACTGTCTTAGACGTAATTAGAGATCTGATTGGACACTGCAACGTTTATGTAAAAGATGCGAAAAATCCTGACACACTTCTCTTGAGAGATATTGCAGTTTATGTTACTAAAATGCTGACTATCTTTGGAGCAATTAAAAAACAAGAGGGCATTGGGTTCCCTATTGATAATGAAGCTCTTGATGTAAGTCCAGTTACGCACTTTTTTATTAAAGTATTTTTTTATTTATTTTTTTTCGATTGAAAAAATGAGAATTATAAGATTTAGATGTGGTGAGAGGAGACAAATTTTTAGAACAAAATGGATTAGGTATTTTGAAAGCGGATAAAATTCCCTCTCAAATGAGTACCCACATCGATATATTTTGAAAAAGTTGAAATATTAATTTTTCATTGACCCCAAAAATTGTTTTTTTGAAATTTTGAAGAAAATTTTTTTTTTTTAGAGATAAATAGACATTCCCATGAGGTTGCTTATGAAATCCTGCGTTCAATAAGTACCCACATCAATATATTTAGAAAAAGTGAATATTCATATGTATATGTATATTTATACATATATATATTTTTGATGTAGAGCAAATATATTGATGTGGGTACTCAAACTTCATGGAATTACGTCACAAATTCGATGGAATACATTTAAATATGTTTTTAATCGATTCATAAATTTTTCGATCTCTGAACAAATTTTTTTTCCTAATTTTTTTAATTTTTTTCAATTAAACCAAATTTCTGTGTCTTTGATAAAATTCCCTCTCAAATGAGTACCCACATCGATGTATTTTGAAAAAGTTGAAATATTAATTTTTCATTGACCCCAAAAATTGTTTTTTTGAAATTTTGAAGAAAATTTTTTTTTTAGAGATAAATAGACATTCTCATGAGGTTGCTTATGAAATCCTGTGTTCAATGAGTACCCACATCAATATATTTAGAAAAAGTGAATATTCATATGTATATGTATATTTATACATATATATATTTTTGATGTAGAGCAAATATATTGATGTGGGTACTCAAACTTCATGAAATCACCTGCTTAATCAAAGTACGTGATTAATTAGCATCACTTAATTAATCAGTCATTAAAAATTCTAAAAATTACGCCTTCAAAAATAAACATTTTTACAATTAATTAAATAATAAATTTTTTTTAGATTGAACAAGTAGTGATGCCTTACCTAGAAATTTTATCTACGTTCCGTGAAAAAATCCGCGATCATGGTAAAGAATTAAAATCTTCTTTGATCCTGAGCGAGTGCGACAAACTACGTGACGAAATTCTTCCTAACGTGGGCGTCCGACTTGAAGATGACATGGATTCGGGTAGGAGTAAAATAAAATTTGTTAATAAAGAAGAGCTGCTTAAAGAGCGAGAACTTAAGCGCCGGTATGAAGAAGAAAAACTTGCGGAGAAAGAGCGCAAGAAAGCTGAAATTAATCAAAAAGCGCTCGAGCGCGAGGAATCTAAGAAAATTTCTCCCAAGGAAATGTTCAGGAGTCAGACTGACAAGTATTCAAAGTTCGATGACTCAGGATTGCCGACTCATGATAATTTGGGAAAGGAATTGAGCAAAGGGCAGATTAAAAAATTACAAAAATTACAACTCGCTCAGGAAAAAAAATATAATGAATATTTGTCTAGTAAATAGTTATTTTTTTTCGTTACTGTAATTATTGATTTTTTTTTTTGATACTGAAATAAAACCAATTAAAGATAAAAATAAAATTCGTTTTTTTTTTTTTTTTAATATTTTTTAACCATAAAATTTTTATCAGTCTTTGAACTCAAATACTGACGAAAGAATCGGGAATATGGAAGAAAGGATATAGACTTTTTTTGTAGGAAATTTTAAGGGCTATAAAAAAGGTCCAAACAAATTTTTTGAAATTTTCAATATTTTAGAAGTTATTTGAATTTTTAAATTATAAGAAATTTTGTGGGATTTAAAATTAAAGAAAGTGTAAAGTTTCGAGAGCTCGTAGGGCTTGAAATATTAAATTTAGGAATTCGCGGGATAAGGATTTTTTGTAGGAAATTTCAAGGGCTACAAAAAAGCTTATGACAAATTTTTCAAAATTTTGAATATTTTAAAAGTTATTCTTATTTCAAAAGTTTTTTAAAAAATCACAATATAAGTCTTTTGAAGTTCATAAGCTCGTAGGGCTTAAAATATCAATTTTAGAAATTCGCGGAATGAGAGTTTTTTGTAGGAAATTTCAAGAGCTACAAAAAAGGTCCTTACAAATTTTTCAAAATTTTGAATATTTTAAAAGTTATTCTTATCTCAAAAGTTTTTTAAAAAATCGCATTATAAGTCTTTTGAAGTTCATAAGCTCGTAGGGCTTAAAATATCAATTTTAGGAATTCGCGAGATAAGAGTTTTTTGTAGGAAATTTTAAGAGCTACAAAAAAGGTCCTTATAAATTTTTCCGTAGGGCTGATATTTTAGGAGTAAAATTAACTTTAATTTACCTCGATTTATTTCATTAAATTTTTCTTTTCATTTTTGAGTCAGTTTTTTTTTTTTAATTCAAATTTCGAGCCTTTTGGGATAGAGATAGCAGCAATATCATAAGAAACTTTTTTTAGAGAATTTCAAGGGCTACAAAAAAGGTCCTTATGACTTTTTACCCAAATTTAATATTTTCGAGTTTATTAGCTAAAAAAAAAAAATCATTAAAAAATTTGTTATAAATTAAAAAAAAAAATTAATTTTTATTTTCAACTTTCAAATATCGATTTGAAATTTGTCGATAAAAAAAACGATTGACTTCTAGTAAAACGGAGGGTAAGTGATTATTAATAAAAACAATTTTTTTTATATAAAATCCTCAAAAATATGATTGAAAAGCCGTTAAATAATTTGATATGACCGAAAAAAATTTAAAAATGACGCTCGTTAGCCAGCGTCAAAATTTATGTAAAAAAAAAAGTCCCCGGGAGGTAAGAAAAAAAATTTAAGTCAGGGGTGTTTTTTTTTTTTCTTGGCACATAATCCACTAGCACCATAAATACTAATGCCATAAATCGTAACTTCTTTATATGCATGTGAAAAACGATTGAGATGTCAATCAAAAATCTGAGCACTCGATACTCTAGAGTTAATACAATTTTTTTTTTTTTTTTTTTTTCGTGTAATGACCTCTTGACTTCCAATAATACATAAATTTTTTTTAAAAACTGACGGTTTTTATTTTAAATATCAATAATAATAATAAAGACGCAATTCAAAATTTATATTTTTAAAATTTTAATTTTCCCATCCGGTATTTTTGAAAAAAAAAAAAAAAAAAAAAAAAATTTGATGAAAAATTTCATTTTTTTTATGATCGGCCCATTTTACCCCTGCTTCAGTTTTTTCCGAAAAAAAAAGTTAACAGAAAGGTGACCATCTTGCCCCTTTTAAAAAAACTCTAATATATAAAGTGTTTCATTTTACCCCGTTTCCCAAAATTTTTTTTTATGGTTATGATTTTCAAAAATGAATTTTTGAAAAATTTATTGCAACTCTAATTTTTTTATTATTAAAATTTTGAAATCTATGGGAAACTGGGAAATTATAACGAATTGAAGTATGAAATTCTATGGGAATTTATGGATATCTATAGGAATCTATGGAGTTATGATAATCGATATGAATTTATGAGAATCCATAAAAGTTTACAGGAATCCATAAGATTCAAATGAGAATACATAGAAATCTATGGGAAGTCATAAAAATTTTTCGAAATCTATAGGAATTTATAATTCATGGAAGGTTATAGAATTCTGAAAATCTATGGGAATTTCGAAAAATTTATGGGACTTTATTAGAATCTTCTGAGTTTCTTCAAACCCCATGAAAATTTTTTTAAATTTATAAGGATGTATAAAATAATAAAAATCTATGGGGATTCATAAGAATCTATGGGGATGTATTAAAGTCCTTGGACTTCTTATAAATCTAAAGAAGTTTTTATAAACTCATGGTGTCTTCAGAATTCTTAAAATTTATGGGGGTTGGCAAAAATTTATGGGAATTTATCAAGAACTCATGGAATTTTCGAAAATCCATGAGAATTTTGAAAAATATATGGAAATTTATAGGAGTATAAAAACCTATGGGAATTTTCAAGAATTTATGGGACTTTATTAGAACCTTCTAAGTTTCTTAAAACCCCATGAAAATTTTTCTAAATTTATAAGGATGTATAAAATAATAAAAATCTATGGGGATTTATAAAAATCTATGGGGATGTATTAAAAGTCCTTGGATTTCTTATAAATCTATAGAAGTTTTTATAAACTCATGGTGTCTTCAGAATTCTTAAAATTTATGGGGGTTGGCAAAAATTTATGAGAATTTATCAAGAACCCATGGAATTTTCGAAAATCCATGAGAATTTTGAAAAATTCATGGAAATTTATAGAACTATAAAAACCTATGGGAATTTTCAAGAATTTATTGGACTTTATTAGAACCTTCTAAGTTTCTTAAAACCCCATGAAAATTTTTCTAAATTTATAAGGATGTATAAAATAATAACAATCTATGGGAATTCATAAAAATCTATGAGGATTCATAAAAATCTATGGGGATACATTAAAAGTCCTTGGATTTCTTATTAATCTATAGAAGTTTTTATAAACTCATGGTGTCTTTAGAATTCTTGAAATCTATGGGGGTTGACAAAAATTTATGGGAATTTATCAAGAGCCCATGGAATTTTCGAAAATCCATAAGAATTTTGAAAAATTCATAGAAATTTATGGACTATAAAAACCTATGGGAATTTTCAAGAATTTATGGGAATTTATTAGAACCTTCTAAGTTTCTTAAAACCCCATGAAAATTTTTCTAAATTTATAAGGATGTATAAGATAATAACAATCTATAGGAATTCATAAAAATCTATAGGGATTCATAAAAATCTATGGGGATACATTAAAAGTCCTTGGATTTCTTATAAATCTATAGAAGTTTTTATAAACTCATGGTGTCTTCAGAATTCTTGAAATCTATGGGGGTTGGCAAAAATTTATGGGAATTTATCAAGAACCCATGGAATTTTCGAAAATCCATAAGAATTTTGAATAATTCATAGAAATTTATGGACTATAAAAACCTATGGGAATTTTCAAGAATTTATGGGACTTTATTAGAACCTTCTAAGTTTCTTAAAACCCCATGAAAATTTTTCTAAATTTATAAGGATGTATCAAATAATAAAAATTTATGGTGATTTATTAAAAGTCCTCAGATTTCTTAAAAACCCATAGAAACTTTTATAAACTCATGGGTATCTTCAGAATTCTGTAAATCCATAGGAATTTACAAAAATATATGGAGATTTATAAAAACCCCATGAGTTTCTTAAAACCCCATTAAAATTTATCTAAGTTTGTAATGATCTTCAAAATTTTAAAAATTCTATGGGAATTCATAAAAATCCATGGGAACACACTTTGACTCCTTAGATTTTTATAAAACCATGGAAATTTATATTTCATGGGAATTTTTAGAATTCTGAAAATCTATGGGAATCCCTAAAAATCAATGAGAATTCATTGAAGGAAAAGTCCTTGAATTTCTTTGAAATCAATGAAAATTTTTTTGTTTCCATAGGAACCCATAAAAAGCCATGGAAATTTTAAAAAATTCATGTAACGGGAAAAATTCATAGGAATCCACAAAAATACAAATTATTATTATTATTTTATATTATAGATATTATAAAAATGTCTAGCTGTCATGTCGAAACAATAATGAATAGAAATATAAGAGCAAGAATACATACGACATAACATATATATATATATATATATATATATATATATATATATATATATATATATATATATATATATATATATATATATTTTCCCTCTACCCTAGACTCAGCAATTTCTCCTCTGGTTTAATATTTGTATCACTTTTGTATTTATAACCACGTCACAAGTTGACAGTGATATAGGAACATAAAAGGGGTATTATATTACTGATAATACATCCAGCACTCTCTTACATAATAATAATAATAATAAATAATAATAGATACCTAGAAAATTCAATAACAAAAATTAAATAAATAAATAGTGACATTCTATTTTTGTCACCAAATTTTATAAATTTTTGTCTATTTCCAGTCAATCGCCGATAACTTTTAAACTAATGGTTTTTTTGATTTTTTGTAAGTATACAAAAATTGTAGCCCTTTAAATTTTCTATCCAATTGTGCCCTCATCAATTTATTCATCACGAATCGGAACCTTAAAATTGTCCATTAAAATTACGAAGCACCAAAAAACCTATTTTTGTCACTCTTCCAATTTTTACTTTTAAAAAACCATCAGAATCTTTGAAACTATCAATATTAGAAAAATTTTCAATCAATACAAATTTGTTGCCCATTAAATTTCCTATCCAGCCTTACCCTTATCAATTTTTTTATCATGAACGGGAACCTTAAAATCGCCCATTTTAATTACGAAGCACCAAAAAACCGATTTTTGTCACTTTTCCCTCTTTTACTTTCAAAAAACCATCAGAATCTTTGAAACTATTAATATTAGAAAAATTTTCAATCAATACAAATTTGTTGCCCATTAAATTTCCTATCCAGCCATACCCTTATCAATTTTTTTATCATGAACGGAAACCTTAAAATCGCCTATTTTAATTACGAAGCACCAAAAAACCTATTTTTGTCACTCTTCCAATTTTTACTTTCAAAAAACCATCAGTATCTTTGAAACTATCAATATTAGAAAAATTTTCATTCAATACAAATTTGTAGCCCTTTAAATTTCCTATCCAGTCATATCCTTATCAATCCCTTTATCTCTTACCATTCTCTCAAAATCTCCAATCACGCATCAGTAAAATTTCTCGTCTCAACTAAAAAAAAAAAAATTCTAATTTTTATTAAAATAAACAATCAATTGCATGTAATTAAGTTTTATTAATTAATTTCATAGGCATACAAGTCAGTTATCAATTACCAGCTGATAAAATTAATAACTAATAATAATAATAAAATTTTAAAAAACAATTTCATGAAATTCCGCGAATATTTCCGGTGTAAAAAATCTCAAATAATCATAATTTACAAAATAAGGAGAAATTATGCCCAATTTTTTATCATTATTATTATTAATAATAATGTCATTATTTCCATCCAAATGCTGATGTAGGCCAATCCCACCAATGGGCATCGGCGGGTACGTTATCAATTTACGCGAGTCGAAAAACGGTTCGATCGCTGCATCCGCGTTCGCGTCATCGTCAATTATCTCGAAAAATTCGACGCAATTATCTATGTTTACTTCATCGAACCACCTGATCTTGGTCAATGATCTAGGATTATCGTCACTGTTCACTTTACTTCCGCCCACTGTCAAAGTCACTGTGTCGTTTATGAAAAGAAATTTAACTCCTAAACAAAAAAAAATTTTTTTAGTATTTTGGGGTCAAAAATAAAATGACCCGCGTAAAAAAAAATTTTCGAAAAATACCCGTATGAAAATAACATATATGGTTAAAATATATATGATAAATATCAGAAAATATATGTGGCGAATTTAACTATTTTTTCTGATATATTTTTTTTATATTTAAAAATATAATATTCATCATATACGAGTCCGTTTATGTTTAGCATATATATACGAAATATATCATATACGAATATATCATATACGAAAAATATATGGTGGCATATATAATATAAATTATATGCTACCATATATTTCATTTCATATAAAAATTTTATATCTTTTGAATATAAAAGGAAATATATCAATACAATATATTATAAGGTAAATGAAAATGTATATATGGCTTAATATAAAAAACCTATAAGTTACATATATGAAGTACATATATTTATTACTGTATATAATTTCATATAAAATCGGCGAAAATCTCTGTGTGATTTTTTATAATATATCATATATTTTTTTGTTGCAAACATATATGATTTTATATATTTTAACCATATAGTGTTTTTTTATATGGGATATACGAAAAATGTTGGAAAACTTTCCTTAATATATTTTCAGAAAAATATACTCAAAATCGAAGAGATTTTATGGTCGAAATTTGTTTGGAAAATATCCAAAAGTCCGATAAAAAAATCCAAAAAACTTTTTTGTAAAAAATTTTCGGAACGAAAAAAATTAAATCATTGGATTTTCGAAAAATATACGAAATTGTGTCACGTTTCGATGTACGAGCTTCGAACATTTTTCGTATATTTTTCGAACACTTTTTTTTTACATGGGAATATCCCGCATGAAAAAGCTTTATATGTGAAAACATATATGATAAAATCTATGAATATTATAATGTGATATATTGTACAATATATAAAATAATATTAATATTTTTGCCGTATTAATATATGATATTATATTGAATAAAAATATATTGCTAGAATATATCACCAATATATTTATCAATATATGACTTTTTATGTGTGTTTTACATATATATTTTAATATATCTATTTGCTAGAATATATTTTTTATATATGTTTTCCAGTATATTGCAAAATATATGGTTTTCAGTACCATATATTTAAACATATAAATTCTTTTATATATAATCAATTATATAGAGACCATATACCACATATATATGGGTTAAATATATGGAAGTATATATCAAGTTTATTATATTATGCTCATATATTATATATATACTATCCATATATGGCAAGAATATATTGAGCATTATATGAGATAATATATATAGAAAAATACACTACATTATATATGGGTAAATATATTATTATAAATATATAATCCAATATATGTAAAAAAAATATATTTTTCAATATAGATATTTTTGCCGCTATATATTTATCACATATTCACCATATATTTTTTTATATACTTTTAACAATATATAGCTTGTCCATGCGGGTTGTATTGATAATTAGTACCTGTTGCAACATGGCGTGGGGGTAATTTAATACCTCCCAGTTTGAAATATGTTATGTTATTAAATACGTTGATTAAAACAGTGTCATTGTTATCAGAAGAATAATTTATTGGCTTCCAGTAAACGCTTGATAATTGTATTGAGCTATTTTCTAGTTTTCCTACTTGAATTACTGGATATAGAATATTATTATACATTTCTAATTTTAATCCAGTTACCACTCTATTCAAAAAAAAGTTAATACAATTATGTGCATTGTGCTTTGAACAAAATTAAACATAAATGATGACTCCGGAAAAGGTGGAGATAGAGCTAAAAATTAAAAAGGTGATTTGAGCCTCCAAATCCTACATGAGGGTAAGGAGGTTCAAATCATATTTTTAGAATATGAAGATCCATGCATTAAAAAGGTGATTTGAACCTATATGTGGTAACTTTGTCCACTTTTACCAAGTTTAGGTTCAAATAATCTTTTTAAAAAGGTAAAATAAGCTCCAGAGCCTAAATTTATAGATCGAGAGACTCTCATCGGATCGCGGACAATTGGTAAAGAAACAGAAGGGAAAAGGGGGCCACTAATTAGAAATGGCCAGCCTGATCGAAAAAAATTTGAAATTTAAAAATTCAAAAAATAATTTCTTAGTAATAAATGTTTTGTTGTGAGTTGAAAAATAATAAAATTTAAAATATTAATAATAATAGCTAAAGTTATACAAGTAGGCTTTCGAATAGAATAGTACTGTCATTCGAAATTCGAATTGAATAATTAGAGCCTTTGACTTATTGGTATATGATTAATTAATTATTTTATGCGAACAATAAATACGAATGATGTATTGGATAACGGAAACTGCCAAAGAAATTTAAAACAACGGCTGAAAAATAATCTGCTGCTGCCGGGATTCGAAACCAAGACCTAACGAATATGAGGCACGACCACTGCCGCACTGCTACTCGGACGCTCACGATCTGTTGGAAATATCTTTATGTATTTAGAACGCAGATATTATTACAACAATAATATCATGCTAAAGAATTAAGCTCATTCGAAGTTACAGATTAAAAGTATGTAGGGCTTGGAGGGTTAAAACATCTTTTTAAAAAGGTGATCAAGTCCTCCATGCGCTTCGTTTAGAGTATTGAGGACTTGAGTAGCATTTTAAAATATATAGTAGGCCTTAGAGGGTTAAAATACTATTTTAAAAAGGTGATTTACTCCTCCATAGGCTACTTTTAGGACATCGAGGACTTAAATAACATATTACATTCAGCAGCAAGTCCAACATCAAAAGAACTGAGGCTTTGGAGGCTCAAACTACTGTTTTAATTCTGACTCGGGATTTATTAACTATTAATAAAAATTTTTTTTTTTTTTTTTAAATAATTTATGTAAAAAAATAATTATAATTACTCATTG